>NW_012130160.1:317126-362825 GCF_000143395.1 Atta cephalotes | reverse complement strand
ATAGAAATAGGCATCTATAAGTAAATAGATTACTAAATTAAATTACGTCATTAATTAGTAACGTAATTAGTACATATAATATATAGTAGTAAATAGTGTACTAATTAATTATTACTAACTTTACTATTTATATATATATATATATATATATATATACATGTATAACGTTGATTTTGTAACAAATGTTTTTATCTCGGTTTTTACGGTTGAAATATTAAATATTATAGTTATTATATTAAAATTGAAAAAGTACTTACTATATTTTGCACAAATGAAAGATTAGATGTCTGTCTTTAGGATTTCTTCTCGCATCTCTAGGATTTCTTTAGAATAAAAGTTGTAGCTATGCGGACAAACGAGGCAAATGTAACGAGCTACATTCAACTTGGCGTAATTCGTTCCAACGCGCAATGTCGAGCTCGTCATGAAAATTAGAGCCCGACCAGAACAAACACATTTGAGCTCACCCCGCTGTTGAATGAGAGAATTATTGCACAGCCCCGCATCGTTGTCGAAATGCCTTTTTCGCTACGTTTGTCCACCGCTGCACCCGCCGCAGCTGCGGCTGACGCGTTATGCGTCATGCGGTCACTACCGCGACCGAACTTACTGCACGCGGATTGTTTCGCGGGTTGTAAAACGCATCGCCACTGCGTGAAATCGAGCGGATGAGCCCTCTCTCGGTATTTAACCCGAAAAAGTTGCAAACTCGAGCGCCGGACAATGAAATTATTATGCGCCCTTTTAGCCGCACTTCGCCGATGCACTCGTTACCAATGCGAATGCAACCGACGCGCGTGCGTCATGTGACCGCGGTTAGGATGCGTACGATTCAACTTTGCGTGTTGTTTGACCAATGTATCGTTTAAGTACATCGTTTACGTCATGAGTATCTCGTTGTACATTTTAATTAATTATTATTACACGGTTGTAAAGCAAGGTTGTGTACTAATCTCGAATATACTTGGTTACGACTTGCTAGTTTATAAATATACAAGTAATTAAAAACATTATTCTAATACAATTGAATTATGTTACAAATATCTAGATTTATAGTACCTAAATTAAGAATGTTGATATTATGAACACAAAGTAGTATTACCAACTTCCTTTATTTTTTTCTAATTAGAGAAGCATTTTCTAATTATATCATATTTATTTTCTTTACTTTACTGGTCAAAAATTGTGTGGATTATTTAAAAGTCGAACTTGTAAAATTATAAAGCAATGCCTAATTCACACAAATTACATTAATATATTTGTTTATAAGAGAAACATTAATTTTGCAAATGGAGATCTAATTCTATAAAGTATCGCGTGCCCAAGGCTTCTTTCAATGCATTTTCAGTCTCGAGATCTCGGAGAATCCTTTTTTGCGCGGTTTCCAGTCATCTATCCTCTTAGGAGCTAAGTATAACGCTGTGAAATTTCCATTGAAATTACTTACTCGACTTCCCGAGGAGAACAACGGCTGGCTTCGGCAGAAATGAATTTTTCTTATATATCACCGCGCGCGCTTCTTCGCTTTAGAACCGCCTTACATTATTAATGCCCCCCTTTCCTAATCAAAAATGCATTATATTTTCAATATCATTATTCCTTCGTACTCTACTAGCGCCGTCTCATGAACGTCTTTTTTAAACAGCAGTCTACTTCGCGGAAATGATAAAACTAAAATTTTTCTTTCCAACCATCGCATGAAATAAATATTATTTAATATGACGTTATCATTTTTAATCCTTTATTAATGCATTACTTATATACTTTTGATACGAAATGCAGTTAATTATAAAAATAAGAAATATATTTAATTCGAGTTATCATATCAATAATACACAAAGGATATTCTACACTCTAAATTTCTTGTAGTGAAATTTCATTCCAAAAGAGTGAAAATATTTCACCCTTGAAAACAAGTGAAAATATTTCACTTTTTGAAAAAGAGCGACAATTTTCACTTCAAAGAAATAAAATTTCACTCCAAAAAAAGTGAGATTTTTCTCTTTTGAATTGAAAATTTATTTTAAAAAGAGTGAAAATTGTCATTCTGCTTCAAGAAGTGAAGAAGTAATTGTATTTTCACTTTCTTAGAGTGAGATTTCGCTGCGAAGAAATTTAGAGTATATAAAATTTAAAAAATATATTCTTTCGCTTAACGGAGATTAAATTTTTGTACAATTAAAAAATTGCACTGTATCACTCGATCGATGCTGATACCTTTTCAACAAATTCCGGATGTTGCGATGTGCGGTCGTCGTGCCGTCGCATCGCACCACGTCGTGGCGAGCATTCTCATGAAGGGGAAAAAGAGGAGAATTGCAGTTTACCATTAATGACTCCAAGTAATAATATATCGGAGGCTCGCCGCGGTCCGTACCTCCCGCTGCCGCGGCGGCCGACTTGAAAGGGCCGACCTAACAGCGGGATGTCGTCAGCCCGCGATGCGGTCTCAGACCTCAAAACCTTTACAGTCTTACTGCGCGCACGGCATGTGTACATACCCGTCGTCGATGATGCCCCGTTTGAAACACTGCTAGAGTATTGTTGCGGAGGGAACATTCCGTTCCCTTCGATAATATTTTTCTTGTCTCTTTCCTTTCCATTCCTATCACCTCGTCGTATCCACCCACGAGAACTATCTAAAGATCGGTTTCAGCGGATTCGAAAGGTCGACTGCGACGAATGCTGAGTCTCGATCAATATGCCTACACATCTAAATTGAATATCGATTCGATGAGATTTGATTAGTCCAAGGTGTATCAAATATCATATGTTCTCTAGTAATTTACTTATAAACTTTCTGGTGAAACCGAAACTGATAACGAATTCGATTAGACACACTGTGCGCACTGATATATGTTGATCTTTAAGGTAGATGGCTACAAACACTCTACGTATGGTTATCTTAAAAACCTTGTTCTAAAGAAGAAAAATAAAAAAATGTTTAGAAGTCTTAAAGTTAATTATTTTTACATTTCTCTATAAATAATCTTACTCTATAATACTGTTAAAAATATAACTATAAAATATAACTATAAAAATAAAATTTGTTTAGGATGTCCTGAGTACTCCGCTTCCTATCTAAAAATTAAAGCAGTTGTACACAAATCTTCTAATCTGAGTGTAAAATCTGAATATAAAATGTCTAAATGATAAAATACCTGATATATATATATATATATATATATATTATACAATATAATAAAATATGTTGAGAATTTTATGGTTTCATATAATTTATATTATTAAACATTTTATTATTATTAAACATTTATAATTATTATTATTAAACATTTTTATGTCAATTTATATACAGCTTTAATGTGCGCCAGTCTTTAATGTGCATTCAATCAAGTTTGCTTTTTTTACGAATACCTTGGAGTGGAAAGTAATTGGTTGAAAATAAAGGGTCTCGCAATTAATCTCTTACAGTATGAATAGATGAGTAATCTTATTTACATAATTTTAGCTATATTTAATTTTAGCAGAATTCTAATTCAAGAATCAGTTATTATGACAATTAACTCATCAAATTAATAACATCGGTGTATTAATATTTAAAAAACGAAATTTTTGTCTCGTCTCTTTTAGAATATTTCTAAAATATGTTTCTATAGAAATTACTTTAATTCCGCATAATATATACATTTATGCAAAATGTATAGTATGCAAATATGTTGTAACACAATTTTCTGCATTCAGCTTTTCGTAAGACGTTACATAAATAAAGGTAACAATATCGTAGAATCCAAACGTTGTTTGGATAAATTGTCGGAACTCTCTTAGGGAAACCACGCGACGTCGAAAATTCCATGGGGATGGTTCAGCCCGTCGATGCCGAATGACGCGATGTCGTGTCGTGCCGCGTCGTGTCGGCGTCACATAGCGTCGCGTCCGAGAAAGTACCCGTTCCAACATTCCGCCAGTCGAGTAATATCGATTCCGTCGAAATTGCCGGCGGCCTGGAGCTTGTAATCGTGGGCGGAGTTAATTGACGCGCGACACGCGAGACGTATCGCCCCTACCTCCCCATCGAGTTACGATTCAATTTGATGGGGGATGCAATTGCGTCGGGGCGACGATAACCAAAAAGTACCCCCCCCCTCCCCCCATGCTCTGTTTCTCCTACCCTTGTTTCACCCAGCACAAACTGCGCAGACTGCACCTGACGCCCCGTGTGCGAGGGCTAATGCTCTCTTCTATCTGCTTCTTATAATTTATTCGACCGTCGTAAATCAGTCAAGGGGAGAGAGAGGGGGGAGGGGGAACTGGAAGGGTCTGCGGAAGCAGGGGGCCCGACGTGCAACCGGGACGTGCAACAGGCCAGCGCATGTAAATTCACCGCTGTATGCACCCGTGCAGCTTGTAAATACACACGCGAATACCGTGCCGCGTCGCGCCTGCCCCGTCCTCCGTGAATTGATAATGTAATTAGAGCGGCGAAAAAGGATTAGCTTGAATTAGAAATCCTGCCGTCTGGGTCTGGCTTGAAATGGGAAGGAACAGGTAGAACGGGAAGGAGAGGAGAGGTGAAGAGGATTGGGCGCGTAACCGAGTCTCCACGGAGGACTTTGATTTATGCGTCCCAGGAGCGCCTCACGAAGTGCAGCAGCCGTTGCAGCCAAAGATGCATGGCCGAGCGGAAAGCCAAGCGAACTTGCGTCTCCATAATGTTACTCCCGATCGATGCGAGGGGACGGAAAGGAGGACTGTATCTGCTGCTAATATCATTTGCATTTGACTGCTGTTAATTTGGTAAAAAACCGTTCGATATCGTAGTTTACAAAATCTGTTACTTATGAAAGATTATTTCAATTTCTTTTCAAATTGTGTTAAATAATTTAATTTAAAAAAAAGTCTAGTTTATTTTCAGATTAGAATTAACTTTCTATATCTAAGAAAATACGATTTCATTTCAATTCGCATTGAATCAACAAATTAAGAAAAAGAAAATTAAATTTATAAATGAGAAAAACCGAGGAAAGGGCAATTAAAAAAAAGTGCATCGCTCACAAATGGTAGATAAACCGTCTGAAGAAACATATATTTCTCTCGGTATAATATAATTCTATAAAACAGAATTGAAACAAATAAAATTGAATTGACAATAAGACAAAAATGAAATTAATTCAAGGCCATAATTGTATCGCGAATAAATTATCATAAATAAACATAATAATCGAAAATATAAGAATAATTAATAAAAAAAACAGTCAACGATTGTAAAGTAAAATATTAATAAATAAAAGTAAAATATTAATAAATAGAGTAAAAAACGTTAAATATAAAATAAATATTGACATGATCGACATGAAACAAAAATCGCGAAAAAAGAAATGTTCATTTTCTTTTTGCAATTTCGAGTTTACATTAATTTGAGTTTACATTAGTTGGTAGACGCGAAAATATCTCGTTGCTGATGAAGGCTCAACGTATTCCGTTATTTATACACACTCATGCATTAAACGCACGTGCGAAGTGTCCGTTTCATCCCGCGGGATTGATCGTCCATTCGAGAGGACGATTCAATGACCATTGCAAATCCTGCGCGCTCTCTTGCGCGCCAACAGTCATTTCTCACGTGCACTATTTTTCGTCGTCGCGTTTTGCATGCGAAATAGCGTTTCGTTCTTCATACTCGTTCATTACGGAATTGCGATCAAAAGAGACCCGATTATATCGGTGACTGTATCGGCACAATTTTTTCTACGAGCGATTACGGTTGCGCGTACGATATATGCTGGTATGATATGCAGAATATCTTTTGCAATAGATATAATTTTCACTTTTGAAGTTTTTTACTTTACTTTTGAAACTCTTTAACTCAAAATAAGAAGATTAATTAAAGTTAAAATTTTAATTTAAATTAATATTATAAAGAAAATAATTACAATAAATTTGAAAATATTTGACAATTGACATGTCTTTAGCGATTTATATATGTTATTCTATAATTTTGCATTAATATTTAGAATTTAATTATTCATTTAAATATAAAGCTTCAAACTAAGATTTCACTAAAATAAAATATCTTTAATAATAAATAATTTGAATAAATAAATTGAATAAACAAATTGAGAGCACAGTTTGTGCTATGGATTTGTATTTTAAATTTTATTTTATTCCTTGAAATTCCATAATAGTTTGAATTTCCATGCAAGAAAAATCGAATTGGATTTTGTCAAAGGAAAAATATTCCGTTCAGTTTTCAGTTCAATGTAAACTTTTCTACTAAAACTGACCGTTAATTCGGTACTTTATTCAAGTTTGCCAAAGTGTCCGACGAGCGATCGTGAAAAAAAATTAGATACGCGGGCGAACAAAACGACGTTCTGTGAAACGTCATTTCTATCGCGCGGGTCATCGATCAGGCGACGCCCGCGGACGCCGATAACCGATATCGACGCGCGGGCGTCAGCGTCCGCGAGCGACATTCATCCGCGCCGGATGCGCTTTTCTGCGATCCTTTACTTTTTTCCGTCTCCGGGTCGGAATAACGATTTTTTGTAACGATGTCGTAATACCGGAGCGGCGAGCTCGCAATGGTTACATCCTCGATGGGACACGGGAATGAATACCTCTGCCGTATACTATGGCAAAATATTTTTATTTTTCATACAAAAATAGTGCGATGTAATAATGTAATATTAAAAAAGAGTGTACGTAAAATACGTATTTATTTTAAAAACTCAAAAAACAGCTATTCAAAATAATCTCTTTGCATAATTGCCGCTCAGTTCACTTGCTGATAAATCCACTATTACCGTTTAGAAGAAATGGAAATAAGAAATTGATTATTGATACACGTTATCGCAATGACGTGTCACTTAGGGCAGCAGCGCGTAATCTAAACCATTGCTTGGTCAGCCTATTTAGAAGCGATCGTATTCCCATTCATAACATTTTCATTCCAAGGTAGTGTGCGCGATCCAATTACATCGAACACCGGTTCTCATTGGCCGATAATATCATGCACAATATATCGTATACGTTTACACCACATATGTGCGTGTTTGACAACTTCGATATTCGATAATAAACATAATAATTAATTAATATTTTTTAGAACAGCGTATTATTTTCGATGCGTACAAATTTGCTCTTGCGTTGTTATACAACATAAATATAATATATATATATATATATATATATATATATATATATATATACACATACGAGAATGTTAATACACATTTCGTACTAAATTAGTATGTATAATCTGATTTCTGCTGCGTTGTTTTGTACTATGATTTATACGCAGTAACGATAACCTGATTACGATTCATAACACGAGCTGATTCATATGACAAATCACGAGTTAGATTTCTATAGATATTATAATAGCTAATTTTAACTAATATTTTAACATCAATCAATAGCGAAGTTATATCGTAAAGGAACGATGTATAATGGCAATGTGTTCAATCAGTCTTTAATTATTTTTCTCGATTTTTATTACAATCTCTTTATTCGATGCAAACGATTTATTTCACAATAAGACCAACATGTAAAATAAAAATTAATGTTTCATTATTATTGTCCACATTCTTTTTTTTGAAATAGAATAAACGCTATTTTGAATTATTACTAAAGCATGATAATACTTTGAGCGTTATTACGTTATTTAAACCAAAGAAAGGCGAAAGAGGAAAAGCAATAAAATAACCTCTATAATAAGCCAGCGAGACCAAATAAACAAAGTCAAATCGAATCTATTCAATTATTTAGTATCTATTTCGTACTCATTCGTTCTAATTGTACACTATTAAAAATTTTATACCTCATGCTATTTTGATTTTGAATAAAAAACATAGCACTGCTAGCTTAATATTAAGCTTAATATTAAGCTAACAGACTCACGTAAAAAAAGAAGAAATGCAAAAAAGGAGAAATGCAAAGAACTAGATTTATATATTTATATCATCAAGAAAAAAGTTAATATATTAAACTCATAAAACAATTAATCTTCAATTGAGTTCAACCTTGTTAGTCTCACGCGTTCGTATCACAGTACCGACTTTGTAGGTCGATCCGTCTGCCAACTCTGACTGCCGATTCATAATAGATCTATTACAATGAGTCAGCCTCATGCTAATTGGTTCATTATGGATCGACAGTCAGAGTTGGCAATCAAGTCGATCTGTAGAGTTGGCAATCTGATATAGACTTTAATGTATTCTTCGTCAAGAGCAGAATCAGTCAATATGTCCCACAAAGGGTCGAGGTGCTATAATTATTTATATCGCCAAAATACAAAGTTTCCGATTTTAGACTTCGACCATTCCTTTGCACAATTATTTAATTAATTTACATTCTTAATTTTCTTTATATGATTTTATATAAAAATATATCATATAAACATATTTATAATATACATACAGATGAGTATGAATGTATAATAAAAACATTCATTAATCATTCGTCTTAAGATAATTGAGCCTAATAGGGATAATTCCTGATCGGGGTAGTTTCTGAATTAACCGGAGGAGGGTTCCAAAATTTAAAACTTTAGAAATTACAACAAGCGTAGGAGTAGCGACTGATTCTGCTCGTAGTGAATATTTTATTCGTGAGCCCAATAGAGTTGAGTTTAATTGAGAATTGTTGCATGAGAAATGGATCAATATATTAACTTTTTTAATAGTAAATTAAAACACATCTAGTGCTTTACATTTCTCCCTTTGTTTTTTTTTTAGAGTTGCTTGACTTGATATTAAACTAACAGCACCATTTTTTTTCAAAACGGTATTGAGTAAAAAATTTTTATTGATAGTTCAAATTAGTATAAAATGAAACTAAAAAAAAAACAAAAACAAAAACAATGAATAAATCCGATTTGATTTTGCTTATTTGATCCTGCTATAAGCTTATTAGAGATAATAAAATATACGACGCAAACAAATATAGTGCCCATCCGGTGTCACGAGTAGAATAAAGGTTAAATGCTGCGTCGAAATGTATTTTTATAGCGAATTCTACTTGCAACAATTTTGTTAAAATTAGCTTCACCGAAATGTCGGTCACCGCCATCGCCATCGTACCACCGATAATTCTCGTGCTAATTACGTAACGCGCCAGACTACAAAAGCGCGGCCTCGATTACATTATAAATAATGGAATACGCTCATAATGCTGTTACACGACGCCGACGTGAATCGGCTCCGCCGGCGACGTATGGAAATGACGGGATTAATATGCGCTGGCGCATTCATAAAGTTCGCTAATTAACGCAGTCGCGAGAAGGCGAGAGGCCGTGATCTTCATGCTGGAAACTGTATTTTGTTGCAAATGTAACGATGGACGACAACAGCCTACGTCTAGTCTGCGTAATAACGTGTATCTTTTTGCATTAGCAAACAATTTGTAATCTACGTAACTTTTAACAATTCTCTCGTGAAAGGTGAAAATTTTCATTTGAAAAAAATTATAATTTTTTTTTCTAAAATTTGTATCTAGTGTATTTCTAAGTGTTAACTCATATTCTTAATAAATATATCGTACATCTCTAAAGAAATATATCACACAGACGAAAACCACTATTCTGGAGAATTGGAAACGAAGTTGCAACACCATGTTGCAACATAATATTTCATACACTAAATCATTAATGATTCCTGAACTCACTGCGCGCCGTATCTCATCTGTATGCAAGAAAACGTCGGTTGGTATCCGCGAGAAAACAACAACGAGGATCATTAATGATTCTTGCTGTATAAGCGCGCTGGAAGAAAATGATCCTTCATGACGAACACGGTGTTCGCCACGCGGCGCTATACTCCCACTATACTTGGCATAGCCAAGCTACTACTTGCGGTTCAATTATCGTCATTGAAAATCGCCGTGCTCGCTGTAGGTAATGGACATCTGTCACGGCGGGGACACGCGTTATCGCGCTGCCGCCTACGAAAAAGCACCGCGGCGGAATAATTGATGACGCGCGCAACGGTAACGGCCGATCAAATATTCACGACGCCGACATCTCTTGATGTATATAATTTTCGTGCGAACGAGGCCGCGCGATGCGTCGCGACGCGTCATCCGAATTGAACGCGCGCGCGTCCGGCAAGTCATTCCCTTGCATTCGCCGCCCCCGGTGTGATTTCGTGAATATTTCAGCTCGTAAATATTGAAACGCGACACTGTGCCTCTGTGTGTGTGTGTGTGTGTGTGTATGTGTGTGTGTGTGTGTGTGTGTGTGTGTGTGTGTGCGTGTGCGTGTGTGTATGTGCATATATGTATATCGTATCTCTCGCGTAATATCCCTGGAATGACGTGCCGGGTTGATTCGATACTTCCTGACGAGTCGAGCATCGAGAACGATTTGTAATTCTTTCATAACGTGAATTCGCAATAAACCCGACTTCGTTACATTTAATTTTTTACCATTATTAATGGGATCGTTCCTCACCGGATGACAAACAGATTCTCGTTAATGAAGAAATCTGGTTTTAGAATCGATAGAAGGAAATAAAGTATGTATGAAATTCATTTTACCTATAAAGCTAAAATTTAGCTTAAATTTAGATAGACACTCAAATAAATATATTTAATATAATATTAGGTTTACTGTATGTCATTCGTCACGTATAGTATTATTCCGATTTGAAGATTACAAGAATTGATACAGTTTAATTTCCACATTTCAAATTAGTCACGTCCATCTAAGCTACGTCTTTCATTGTAACTAAGATTTAATAAGGTATGCTCGCTGAAATCGTCTTTTACTGTAACTTTTACCTCTATAATTAGGCATGCTCATCTCGTCCTGTTACTTCTCAAACTCGCACGCTGAGACTAACTAATTCACTGACTAATTCTCTCTAACTCATTCCGATTTATAACTAACTCTAATTCTGATTCCTTTTAAAGATCTTAAATCATCAATTACACAAATATGAATCCAAATTTTTTATAAATTTCACGGAAAATTATTTCAAATAATAGCGTATCTAAAATCATTATTTTTTCAATAACTTCTGTTTTATAATATGCAAAAAAATGTTAATGATTGAAATAAAATCTGTTATCTTCATATTTATATCTCGTATAAATATCGAATTTAAAATTTAAATTTTTATAAAAACTTGGATCGATTTATTTGTTGTTATATATTCTTTCTATATACACTGGAAAAAGAATCTAGTAATAGCTATCAAATGTTGAATAAAATAATGCAAATAATTTCAATATATTCAATATAAACAATTTTATTTTTTCAAATATTTAATAATTATTACCAAACGGTTGATTATATTATATTAATAATTATTATTTAGAAATATTTAGAAAAGTAAAATTATTTTTACTTATATCAATCAAATATTTGATTGACATTATTTTATTTAGATTTGATAGCTATTACTAGACTCTTTTCTTTAGTGTATAAAAGAATTCACATAAAATACATTCGTTTTAATTTTAATTTAGCAATTCTAAAATTTTATCGATTTTGTTCTCGTGACGCCATTGATTCGAAAACAAGTTCTTTAATGCCCGATATAGAAATATATCAAAGGCAATATAGTAAATCTTCCGTATGGAGTTTCCTGCACGATCGGCGTCCACCATACTGCTCTGCACAACCGAGACACGGGTCAAAGACCATCGTGCTAATAAACGTAGCACGTGTTTCCACGGCGCCGACTCATAAAGCCGACCAGCTCGATGGCGCGCGACGCGAGTTAATTAAAGAACGAGCGCATTTTTCCACCTCCGTTCCGTCCCATTCCGATGTGTCGCATCCTTCGAACGCTTCGACATCATGGCGTTACGAGAAATTCGATGTAACTGAAGATTATTTGTATAATTATTTCATGTACTCTGCAACAAAAATTGCAACAAAAAAAGGTAACAAGAATGAAGAGAGTCTTTAGAATTTAGAGCTAAAACTTCAACAGAAAAACGTTGGTTGAAAAATTGAATAAATTAAAAATGCAAAATATTAACAACAAAAAATAAATTCTTGTAAATAAATTGATGAACTGAACGCGTAGATTAAATATTAGAAATAAAGAATAACGCATAATAATGTATTGTTACAATAAGTACTTTAAGAGAAAATCTTGATTAATTGTATTTGAAAGAAAATAGATATTTTCCGCGTTGCAATAGTTTCCTTTATCCTCCAAGGTAATTTTCATTCGTTCAAATGATGAACTTTTGTCGCAGGTGTTATGTCAATTTCCGATTCTATTACATTCCTCCACATTGTAATCGCAGTCTTTCTGTACATGTAGTGAAGAATTGCATGCGAATATCGCGTAAAAAGTTCGAAGTAATCAAGTAACAAACTG
Source organism: Atta cephalotes (assembly GCF_000143395.1). Classification (NCBI taxonomy): domain Eukaryota; kingdom Metazoa; phylum Arthropoda; class Insecta; order Hymenoptera; family Formicidae; genus Atta; species Atta cephalotes. Next base: position 350,532 of record NW_012130160.1, on the reverse strand, counting down.
AAAGCTCATTTAATCCGAAAATTCATAACATTCATATCGATTATTTGGTGATTATTTTTATTATTAGGTTGCATTTAATGCATAAATAACAATACGCGATTATACTAACTCTTAAATATTCTTCAATTTTTTATAATTCTTGAATTTTCCAATTTCTAATGTTTATAATTTCTATGTTTTGAATAAATTTTTCAATTCTTTAAGTTTTAATAGCTTAAAGATTTTAATTTGGAAATTAAAATTCTGAAATTTTTGGCATTTTTTAAAAATAAAATATGTATAAGTCTTGTATGATTTTAATTATTCAGAAATTGTGCATACCAAATTAAACAATTTTTGCGATTTAAGAATCTCATTTTATAATTTATAATGTGACTTTAATTTTGTAGGACTTGCGTAAATTGTATTTTGTTCTCATTTTGAATATCAAATAGCAAATTTTTTATATCGAATTACGCCACATTTGTGATTCATTGTGATGCAACATTGCTCCTTACAATTTAGTCTCATTTTACAATAATTAACATAATAGAGGCAGTAAGTAATTTTGATGCCTCGAGGCTCCATAGTAGTTCATGAGAACAATGTTGGTCGGAGAGAGAGATTGGTTAGGAAATTCTGGATCGCGTTTCTCACATGTCCACATTGGACTCATGGGTGTCCGTTGCAAAAGCACGAAAACAGGAGAAGAGGCGCAGGTGCTCGGAGAACCGCCCTGTAATTAGGCTAGGAATGCCGAATCCGTCTGTTCGCATCAAGACGGTAGCTCGGGTACCTTAAAAGAAATGTGTCAAACATGCTCGAGGCGTTACTCGCGGACGATTCTTAGAAGAATCTAGCAAACGCGAGACGCAGAGACATTATAATCTGTTAAAATTGATCTTACCTATTTTGAATTTATTTCGATATGAGATTGGCAGCGATGGTTTCTTACCTGAAACAAAAAGATAAACAGATTAATCGTGTTTCTTATCAATAAAAATCGCGTTTTACATATGTATAATTTTAACTTTTTTGCAGCACGAAAATATTTATTTTGTCATCAGTGTTATTAGTATGTGACTATATTTTCACATTCATTTATTATCTTAAAAGTAGGTAACAATAATTACAAAGTATAATGAAATTTTTCTCTTTTAAGTCTTCATCCCTCTCTATTAATTTTTCAAGACCATCTCGAGATATTTGAACATCCCCAGAACAGTTATCGCAGTCATAAAAGAAACGCGAGCGGCTAATGATTTAATTAATTGCGATTTAGAGTTCGCTTTATCGCGCGTTTTAATTTCTATGCGGGATACGCATTTTCTCGCGCGGTAGAAGAGAAGGAGATGATTTTATCACCCGAGAGAGCAACTGAAAACAAACGTGACGTAATCCGACCGGGGAGACACTGTTTCGGCGCTCTCTCGTGTAATCTTAAAGCGGCAACAAACCGCGTGAGCAGATCCGTAAGTTTGAAGAAGATTAAGATCTCAAGGCACGCCACGAGGGTGCCGCGTCTGAAAGAGGTGCTTTGCATTATTTCAAGAAGTCTTAGAAGCAAGAGGGTGGCATGGGCAAAAAAAGCAGATAAAAATATTGAGAATCTGAGCAAAAGATTTAATTACAGAATTAACAAAATCCGAGTTTCTCCATTCTACTTCCGCTTTTTATGTTTGTTAATAAAGGCAAAATTTATTCTTTGTTAAATTAACAAATCGATCAAATCATGCATTTCGATAAAAAGAACAATTAAATAAAAATTAATAAATTGTAAAGATTAAAATTAATAAAAACTTATCATCTAACTTACATCTATTGTAACAACTCGTAATATTGTATAATATTGTATAAACAACACTTAATTAAATTAAATTAAATTAATATACCTACTAACTTTTAAAAATTTGTGAACTTTACAGAAAAGTAAAATTTGAATATTTTATCTCATTATTCTCGAAATTCTAATATCCATTTCTACCAACGTAGATTAATTTTAATCTTGGTTTAATTTAGTTATCTTTATCTTTTTTTAATTCTTAGAACTAGAGTGAAAGATAAAACATAAATTAAACAGAGATTAATGTTAATCTATATTGGTAGAACCGGACATAAGTCAGCAATGCTTCATTTGATCTTATACTTACAATTTATATTAACTTAATCCATAAAAATTATCTGAAGTTTCCTTTTGCAGTTATGGTACATCCTATAATTAAAAAAAAAAAAGATATTTTATATATATATATATATCGAAGAAATCTGTGAAACATAATGACCGTGATTCGCATCGACTATAAGAGAGAACGGCCATATTGGCAGCCTTTTTCGCAAAGGGCCGTTACAGCCGTCGTGGGAATGCACCACGAATAAGGGCTACATTACAGCGCCTTCCTTTAAACATTCAAGACTACACCTTCGGTAGCGATTCTATGGACAGGCGTTAACCATTGGAATTGGAATCGCCTCCTGTATCAAGCTATTCACCTCTATCTGTTCTGCCCGGAGGAATTAGGAACCGCGGTTCGTATCCATGGAATCGAGAGCGTTTCTCTCGTATCGAGAATATCTCCCGAGTGAATCGACGTTTATCGCATGCGAATTCTCGAAGTAGTTTCTAGCCTTGAACGAGCACAAATGGGTCAGACTGCATTAGAAAAAGATATCGATGATCGATCGAAGATTTCATATCAAGAATTTTTTTTCTTTTTCTCTTTTTCTTTATCACTAACGTTTGAGATCTTAGAACGTATAAATTACGATTCTATTCTATTCTATTCTCTAGATAATAACGTTCAATCAAAATATATATTAAAGGAGATTGCTAGAAACATAATCGAAACAAGAATATAACAGTTCCGAGAACATCTATATGAACATCATTATATTATTATTATAAATTGTCCACATTACGAAGCTGTGTCGGAATGAAAATTATATCTATCTATAAATTTAACACAACTGGTAAATAATTTTTCACTCATTGATTATTTATAATCGAGATTATTAATTGTAAATGTAATTGTAAATGTAATACATAAATGCAGATCGAAGTTTTCCAAGTGGAAGAACAAATGAAAATAAGGTTATAAAATCTTCAAGCCGTCATTATTTTACAAAATTAAAAATTTTTTAAACTGTGACATCTGAAGAATTAATAACATCTATTAAATTTTTGAGAATTAATATGTAAATTATGGTTGAAATGAATTGTCATGATAAAAAATTTTTATTAATCATATTACGATCACGAATATATTCAAATGATTTCGATTTGAATTCGCGTTTACATTGAAAAATCTTTGACTGAGTTTTCTAGAAATCGTTTCTGAACGAACATTTCGATACTGCTTGACGATTCTTGGAAGGCTTTGCTACTTTTGAAGAGAGTTTGCGCTTTCATGGCTTGGCCATGATAGTATCAATCGAAACTCAACTTGAAAGTCAACGGCAACGTCACTAGAAATGTCACTAAGAATTCGATGAACGTTCAATAATACATGTTTTACTAAATATTCTATACTTTAGAAACGTAAGCGACTCGTCTCACTATTTTTAAGCGAAAGGATGCATCTATATCCATTTTTATCTTAATGATATTCGTCTCATTGAAGTAGAATTCATTTGAGGAAGTTAATAAAGTGATTTTACGTTAGAGTGCGACCCCAAAGCCATAAATCATTAATACAATTGTGTGCAATCGTGGTTTTAATCTGTGTCTTTCTTAAAAGTATATTTCTTATTCTTGAAAAGAACTTTGTTATTATAATTTATAAAATAATCTTCGAGCAATCTACGAATATAAACTGCAATTTAACCATACAAGTTTATTACACAATGATAAGAGTCAACGTTCTGAAAATAGGCCGTTTTTTGTTTGTAATACATGTATTATGTAGCATAATACGCAATTTGAATAACAATTTCCTATAGGAAATGCTCATCCGCTGAACAAATCTCGTGTGATTGGAAGTCTTTATGGATCCATAGACACCGCTAAAGATGTCATCGCGATATTGAATGCAGGTTTGCTTTGTAAAGGCGAGTATGTTCGAATGGACATTTATACAGGATGATTCAAAGTCAATTTCAAATCTTTAAATACGTACGCATAAGTTTTGTTTAATTCTCACAAATATTTAGTATTATAATATTAACATACTTAACAAGTTTTATTGTTTAAGCTTAGCATGCTATTATTAATACTTCAATGTATTTGAAGAGATTAGGCGTTATTGTTTATTTACATTGTTTATTTGCTTCTGTTAACATTTTTAATAATTTCTCCATCTCTTCCTTGTCTTCATTATCTATACTATTTTATCTAAACATTTTGTCCTCTGTCTTAAATACTTCCTCGATTTGTCTATGTTACATTCGTGTTCAAAAGTTTGGAAGATGGGCGTTAGCTCTGCACCATCCTGTACAAGTTTCCCAGGTATTCGAAGCGAGCGGGCGAGGTAAAGCGGCATCGACCCGCGGAACACGCTATATAGCATTACACCCGCGCCATTGTGCTGGATTTAGTGTCGTGCGAGTGTCAGAGATGCTGCACTCGAGAGCGCGGCGGGCAGACGACAGAACAAGCGGGGGAGAAAGGGAGGGATGGTGGTGGTGACAATGCGATCTCTCGAGTCCGATACGGAATTGTTGGCGGCTTCGAACGGCTCTCGCGAAATGAGCATAAGGTATCCACGGTTATTTCGTCGGACGCCCGATATCTCGCTTCCTATAGGTACCTTGAGAATTGAGCGTTCCAAATATCTTCTCAGTTCTTTCCGCCCTCTCGCTTCTCTCGCCTGCATTTCGACTGTACCTCTTGACCCGCGCCGCGGCCTCCGTCGTATTTCTCACATTACTTTTCGAGGTCTCCACCTCCTTCACCTCTTCTTCTCCTCTTCCTCCCTCCAGTTGCCATCCCTCTCTTCTTTTTCGTCCTGGTTCGTTCCAAACGCTTCTACACTCGCGCGAAATCGCGTTTAAGTTATTTGGCTTCCTTACTTGGCGAGGATTTATCGTGCGGAACCCTTGCTGCATCGCGTAGAGGGTGCCAGTCGACTTAAGGGAAGTCGGTCGGTAACCTCGCGGCAGGAAAGTGCTGCTTAATTTCGTTTGATATTATATTTAATAGCGATATACTGAATGGTTCACTGGAAACAGTGCACCTAATATCTCGTTTAAATATGAACCTACGAAGATATTTAACACAAAATTCAACGGCTTCAAGCAACGACGTCGTAAAAAGTATATTATCTCTTTCCTTTGTAACGATTGTTATTGGAAAAGTTTAGGTCATCGATATGTCATTAGAGTGTTATTTTCTCACACGATGAAACTAAAAATAGAAAGAAAAAAACTATAAATCAAATAATTTAAGAAACTATATCAAAAGTGTATTACATGTATTTTTAATAACAAAAATAATTTTTAAAGTTAAATTATTTGTAACTCTAAAATATTAATTTACAGTAATATTTAAATAAACTTTTATATAGAAAGTATATATTGTACGATATATAATAATTCATAATAAAATGGAAATAGTAGTTCAGAGTAGTAATATAATTTAAAAAATATACAATATACATGAAAGATCAACTTAAGATAGAAACTTTCTTATCATCCCGGATTCTGTTCGAAGAATCTGATAAGAGGCCAGCAGATTTGATTGATTCCTTGTTTCGAGTAGATTGCAATCATATGGGACAGATTAGCCGATAATTACAATTTAATCCAGCAGATTGTAGCTCTGTTGAGCCTCTGCTATGCCGCATGAATATTTGTGATGTCTCTCCGGTGCATCCTACTATCAGGATTATTGCCGGTGATAATATCATCATTCAAGAGATGTTAGGTTCGAGGAAGCATTATGTTATATCTTTATAAAAAATGTTTTTGTCCATGCAACGTCTTGATTAGAAAATAATTAGATACTGTATTATATTTTATAAAACGATTCATTCTTATTTTTTAAAGATATATTCTTTAGAATTACAGGCACTCATTGAAATTGTTCAGGATTAAGTTAGTTATCACAAATTTTTAATCTTAAAATCCAATCTTAATTTTTTGGACTCCGTAGAAACACATTCAACGTACCTTCGGTACTCAAAGTATTAAAGTGTTTTGTTCAATTAAGCGTGATGCGTATTATATTATTATACGAGTTAAAATATAAATTAAGAATTTTCGGCAAGCTTTTAACGCCTTAGATTCAAATTTAAAATTGTATATATTATTATATGTACAATAAATATATGTACAATAAATAAAATATAAATATAAATTACAAATATATTTGAACAAACATTTTAAGAAATTGAAAATATTTATTTAATTTAAACTTTCCAATTTGAAATGCAACAAAATAATATTAGGTATATATTTTGCAAGTAAAAAAATACTTGCATAACAAGTTATGATTGACATAAACAATTCTGAATAATATGATTAAAGAGGGGGCACGAAAAACGACAAGAACTGTTAAAACTATATTTTTTGTAATAAAAAATTGAGAGATTCTGACTTCATCAAAGAATTTTCACTGAAAAAAATTAAATAATTTCAAAGTACTTTGTACTATTTTGTATCGTGCCCTCAGTTATTTTTCTCAAAACTGTTTCTCTCTTATTATTTTTACTTTACATCTTATATTATAAACGACAATTCATATTAATATTCACACAATCAGTTTCGTATATTTCAATCTATATTGTGGCAAACAAATTTAGTACATAATCTAGATTTCAGTACATATGTAGAATATAGATAAGTAATATAAAAACCGATGGCAATAAAATGACGAGAAATTACAGCGAGAATTGCCAGAAAGACTCGTAAAAGAAGTGCGCGTTGATCATTTTTTCTCCTTTATGTATATCTATTTCATCTATCTCGAGAACAGAAATGCTTTTACGATCAAGCAGCTAAATTTTTTCCTTCTGTAGATTAATCTCATCCTTCCTCCCATCTTTTCGTTTCGACTTTTCCATGTCGTTTGAAAAGGATTAAAAAAGTGCCGTTGCGTCTTCTAATATATGCGGCGCTCTCGTAAAAGAAGATAGCAGCATACGTTATCCTTTTGGTAGGATAATCCCTTGGTTTTATTTATTCTTTCTTTCATCTTTCTATGGAGATCGTTTAGAAAAGTCGCTCCTGGTAAGATGGATGGAGTGATCGATGGGCCCCTTGGCGATGTATGATAATAATATGACGAGAATTGACATAGATATGTTGCTCTATGAGGATTATGAAGATTCGGATGTCTTCGGATTAGATTTACAAGAGATGAAAAGATATTTACAAAATTCGAACAGACGAAGAAATAAGCATTAAAAAAGATATAAAACAAAAAATTTAAAGGTAAAAAATATAATGAAAACAAAAACATCAGAAAGAAAGTATTGAAGATAAAATTATCAAGAATGTAAAAATAATGAATTTAAAGCAAAAAAATTATAGAAGACAAAGAAACTTGAAACAAAAAGAATAAGATAAAGAGTATGATGTATAATATCACGAGAGAAACACAAAATTATTAAGATTAAGATTAAATACTAAGAAATAAAAGAAGCGGTAAGATATAAAAAGTGCAAAAAAGAAAGTGAAAGAGAATCCGCCAAGTTTAGAAAAGATATATAAAAAATACGAGGTGTGAAAAGAAGAAGTCATAGAAAAAAGACAAATTTAAATAAAAAGAAAAGAAAATGGAGAGGGGAGTGGAAATCCCAACGCAATCAAAAGTCTGACAATGGCGCACACGGAAAAAGTTTTCGCCTTACAGGAGCGCCGCAGAGAAATCCGGTAGGCGGGGGAGAAGGCAGAGAAGCAAAGGCAGAAGAGGAAGAAGGCGTACGAGGAAGGAAGACTCAGAGGAGAAGATCGAAGTAGGAGGTGGAAAAGAAGGCCTGAAACTGCTAGCCGATATTTCATCCGGAGAACAAGCCAGATAACAGCGGGCACGCCCTCCCTTTACGTACAACCCCCTCTCGCCCTCGCAACCCCCTCTTGCCCTGCGTTTTGCGCTCTCTTCGTTGTGCTCTCTTCAGCATTGTGCGAGAGCCACACTGGCGAGAGAGCTCTGCCCGCAACAGACTCGCGCTCGTTTTAAAATATTATCCGCCGCCACCCCCTTACACTTGCCGTTACATCCATTTCGGTGAGAACGCGCACCCCGAAGAGAACGAGCGGCCAATTCTCCCGACGAGATACCACTGGTTCGAACCCTCGGGATTACGTCCCTCGATGCGACGTCACACGCTTAATGTCCGACAAATTTTATCCTCGTACTGGTTTGTATTTACGCGCATGTACCAAATGGACCAAATTGGCAAATTTAAAAAAAGCACCATTTTAAAGCCAGATTAATTTGTGTAAAATACATTATCACGGAAAATTTAATCTTTGGAAAACCTGAACTCTTTTTTAATATTTTAATATTTGTGCAGCATCTCGAAATATGAAAAAAATCTCATTAATTCGAGTATTATTTCAAGTTATTTAAGAATAAAAGTACATAGAATATCTTTTCTAATTAAAAATGAATCATTTAAGAGTATCAACTAATTGTTACATACAAAAACAGAAAGAAAAAAATTACTTAAAATCTTTTATTACTATACCGCAAAATATTAAACTGCCCTTGTGCTTCTGCCTTACACAACAAATCATCACTTTAATATGCGTTAACATGACTTTGGGAAGATGGATAAAATCGTTGGTTGCTGTTCTCTCCTACGTAGAATATTGTTTCAGTACTTTTACGACGTCCTTAAGCTTACGTTACGGTTTCCTTCAGTACGAACAAGGATAAAAAAAATTGCGCGAGAGGAATTGTCGCCCTAAACCCTCCTCCCAGTCGAAGGGTAGTAGAGAGTTTGCAACACGGTCGTGACATGTTTAATGCGTTTTGCGTGATTTAGGTGGCAGGAGCTGGAGATGTTGGAGTTTATGCTACCTTTTAATTTGAAGATTCATAATTTATATAGGGCGTAACAATCATATTATATTATTCTGAAATCCCGCTAAAAAAATTGAATCTTTCTTTCTGATTAATAATAAACTTCTGATTTATTAGTGAAATCCAATAAAATTTTATCGCTAAGTCTGACTTAAAAGATAGTCTGACTTAAAAGATAGTCAACTAAAGACTATTATTTATTATTAGTAGTTATTATTATTATTATGTATTGTGTAAGTGACAAATTATAAATTATTGCAACATTGTCAAATTATAAATTATTGCAATATTAATTATCAACTACAATTACAGAGATTAATTATTAGATTTATATATCAAAATTATCATTATTATTATACTATTTGATTGTTTTAAAATATTGCGAGAGAGAGAAAACGGAAAGAGAAACTAATATATGCCGTTCATCGCGTATCTATTAATTCTTTAAAATGTTCTTAGCCAAAATTATGCAGTGATGACTGGACAAAAGTGGATATATGAGTAGGTAGCTCTTCGACTTCGTGCAGCGTCACGCTGCATTTCGACGTGATTTCCACTCTTTTCCGTACTTCGTCTGGATTCACCCTCGAGCGGATGTAATTTCCAGCACGGTTTTTATCGGAAGCACTGTAAAAAAGTGAAAGCGGAAGAGCGGGGAAATAAAAGGCCTCCGGAACAGAGAAAGCGGTGGTAGTTGGAGAATCGAAGAAAATCATCGGATATATCTTTACCTGAGTTCGCAAATAGAATGGTTCTATCGCTATCAGGAAGCCGTGCACGCGCGGCTCCACTCACATTCACCCTCGGAAAATGTGAACGTATCTCTCAACGATCAGTTCTTGCGGCATAAAAATATTTTACTTCAATCTGGATAATTCCGGTATTTATGCGACTCCGGAGCCGGTCGCTATAGCAGATTACAGGTCGCTGCTGCGATTTTCATGCTTTCACACGCACGCGGAGCAGTAGGCTGGGCGCATCACGCACATGCGTGCACGCGTGTACCGTGACGGACAGATCGGCGTCAGGTAGAAGATGGAGAGAAAATCATACACGTACACCGAGGATCGACACGCGCGTACAAAAAATCAAGTTTCATTTTCTCAAAAAATAAAACAAATTATGTTTCTTTTATTTATCAGGAATTCATTAAAAGACATTAAATGAGTTATTCAAAATTATTTGCTTGCTGATATTGAGTATTCTATTTTTTAATCGTTATTTTAATAATGTTAATCACGGGAATTCTTTGAAAAGACATTAAAAAACACTTATATACTGAAAAAAAAAAAGATTTTGTTAAAATATCAAAAATTTAGCTAGGTACTTTAAAAATAATTTTGTTTGGATCATTTAAATAATTATATAGGACGCTCGAACTAATTAATAGAATATCTTTTTGCAATATTGCTCATTGAATATTGTTTGATGAATAATTCTTAATTATTTTGATAGTTTAGTAAAATATTTTTCAGATTTGTATCTAGTTAAATTTTTAGATGTTTTAACAAAACTATTCTTTTCGTGTACTTTTAAAAAGGAAGTTGAAACTCTCTAATCAGAACTCTCGAGAATTAAAGGGGTACTAACTTCATATGTTACTGCTAGAGTCAATACACTCTTGGCATTCGTTTATTAATACGTTGAAGAGTAAAACAATATCAAAATTTTATTGAATTTAAAGATAAGTATTAATTAAAGATAATTATTAAAGTAATAAAGAAGTAATGTATACTTCGCGCAACATAATTAGATTACAGCACTACAACAGAAAGTCGACATAAATTTCAATATGAGTACAAATTTTTTAAATATTTGTTTTATTTAATAAATATCATATTTATATAATACAGAGTTATATAATACAGAGTTATTTATATTTAATTGTAGTTGTTCAGAAATAGATAGTTTTAATTAACAGTTTTTTTATCAGTAAATTTTTGATTAATGTATCAGGTTGAACATCGCTGATGCGTGTCCACGTACGTCTGTGCACTATATAAAGGAGTCAAAGTCCGGCTTTCGAATCTAAGTTATCCGATTAAGCGTGACACCCGTGCAATCTACTTCGGTGCACCATACCGAACCCTCGGAACTTCCAGAGCATTCTCTCTTTCCGTACCGCACGGTTTCTTCCGTCTCTTCCACCAGGAGCTCAAGCTCCCGTCTCCTCCGCAATTCCCCTTAAGCTGCTGAAAATCTCCTCGTATCTTCCACCGAGAACAGTTAGATTGCCGGACCCTTTCACGCGTGTTCGCGTAAGTAAGACGAGCATGACAAAGCCAGCGACTACCGCCATGCTTGCAGAAGCGTCGAAATATTAGACGTCGATTTCGATCGAATCCCAGATTTTGTCTTGAATTCAAACAATGCAATTTTGATAAACCTTTCTCTCGAGATATCTTAATTATCGAATGAGAAATACACATATATGCAACTTTTGGATACGTTTTGTAATTTAAATTTAGATTTTCTTAATTTTCTTAATTTTTCTATGAACTTTTTATTTATAAATTATTACAAACACACACATTGAACGAACAGATTTTTGTATCTATCTTCAAAAATGAAATTACTGAACAACTTGATTAGAATAAATCTCGAAATAAATTTTTAAATTTCCAAATCTTAAAATAAAGATGAAACTTTAGAAATATTTATTAACAATATGTGCATAGGATAGTATTAGATTTATGTGAAGAAATGATTGCTTAATTATTTCAAGTATATTTCTCGTACTGAAAAAATATTCTGATTACAGTTTTGATGAGACTAAATAAAATTTCTTATTATTAATCAAAATGCCAATTTTGTTGGATTCTTTTGATTATTTAAACAGAACATTTTTGTCTGTACGAAATAAAAAAATAGGCTTTGTTCGTTATTTTGTTACTCAATGCATATCAATACGGAATAAATAATAAAAGAAGTGAAGAATTTATTCAAATTTATGAAGTCTACTGACTCAACGAACGACAGGTACACCTCACTAAACATCACTATCGGGAATGCTATCAGAAGAAGTACAATCCGAGTGAAAGGGAGATCCAAAAATGAACGACGATCGCAATGACGAAATGGAAATGACCGACCAAGACTGCATATCTCACGAACAACGTAGTGCACTCACCAAGAGAGTCTCTCGATAACGGACGGGGTCCGTTATATTATCGGGACCATAATTATTATTTGTAAGCCTCCTCCGCGTGCCTCTTTTTCCTATCTCTCGCGAGGGCCCTCCCACCCTGTTGTCCTCCTCGATGTCTCGAAATGGGTCTCCTGTTTATCGAGACGAGAGTGGCCCCGGTTTCGACGAGACATCCGTAACTAATGACCCTGATAGCCGACCAACTCTCTTTCTCTCTTTCTCTTTCTTGTTCTTCGCTTCAAAAGATCTCCGTCGCGCTCTCCGAATTCTCTCTCGCTCTCTCACAAGCACGATTCCTCGTTCATTGTGTCTTCCAAGGTTAAGAATGCCTGGCGAACCCTGGGAGTCACTTAATTAATTTTCCGTTTCGACCCGAGGAGAGAATCGAAAAGCTCGTTATCTCAACTTATTACTCCTCGCATCCTCGCTGTCGCTCTCTTTCGCCTCTCTACCTCTCTCTCCCCCGCTCTACTCCTGCCCGCTGTCGTCTTATCCTTCATCCCCTTTCTTCGTTGTCTTTCAGTCTCGCCGTTGGGTACGAGATCCTGGCATTCTTCGATCCCGTGACGTGAATAAATAATACACGTGACGCTCCATAAAGGGCCACCGACTCTTTATTCACGGCAGGATGTGGCCTATAATCGGTGAATTTGTCGGAACTGCACTGTCTATCGGGCTACTCGAACGTGATGATAGTATTAATTGAAGAATACGGATCGCGTACTGCAACGTGCCTAATCTACTAAAATATCGTGTTCTTGACATCGCTCTATAACTTATGTCTTATGAAACAAAAATATTGTGTTTGGCGATTTTTGTCACTCCATATGTTATGAAGTAAGCGACCTGTAAACAGTGATAAAAGGACCTATCTAACGTTTTTAGAATTTATAGCGAAATATATTGGCACTTTGTTCGAAAAATATTAAATTTTTAGTTATTGATTTAACTTCTTTTAATATTAAAAAAAGTCATAAGAAATATACAAAAAAAAGAAAAACAATAAACATAGTTTTATTTTTTAATATACTTTTTTATTGTGATTTGCGTAATATGAATATAATATATCGATTTTTAAGAGATATTTAATTTTATTTTTTATCATTGAGGCAAAAAATTTTGAAATTTTTTTTATAGCTTCCCTGACTTTTCGGGAAACTACTTGAACTATATTTAAAATTTCTTTCGATTTTCTATCTTATATATCTAAAATATTCTAAATATCTAAAAAAACTTTTATACAAAGAAAAAATATCCAAAGATATACTATTGCTCTCTCATGTTCAGAGATGCTTTAATTACTCGCTTAGCACGCGCGAATTTTTCATTGCGGCGGATTTCAAGCGCGAAATCCGATGATCAGAACCACACAAGGTTGTCATCGGCACAAAGTACTGCCGCTTCGGTGAACACGCATCAACTGAGCACGCGGATCCATTGACCTGGAGCAGAAAAGTTTCCGGCTTTTTTTAGTGGCGCTCGAGCGCACAGCAGAAATTCGGCATGAGTGAAATTCTCAGCCTAATTCGCCGTGCTCGCCGGATTAGAACCGAGAAAGCTCATTCGCGAATTATTCGTGGGCGTAAATCCCTGGTGCGTTCACTGTATATTCATTTAATAATCGAACATTCACCAAAAAACCTGGTGCTTGAAGTCTTCTATTAGTGCGGTTTTAGAATTTGCGATGTGAATCGTACCGCGAATTATATTTGAATGATCAAAAATAAATTATTTCTTTAAGTATCATTTAAGTATCATAGTTCTATGTTTCGTAAAATAATTCAATTAACATTTAAGCTTTAATGAGGAACTTTAATTTATTATCGTGATTAGAATAATTATTTCTTTGAAATTCAAGTATATGTAATTTCATTGTACATATTCCATTATATATATTCCATTAATCTAAAAAATAGCGAAACATATTTTATATAAAAATAATGCAGTGTACATTAAGAAGATTTAAAATGTTAACGTGAACAGTTTTGGAAATATTCAATAAAAAAAAACTTCAAAATATATAAATCTTCGATTTTTCACTCTACTCGTAGATATTTTTAAACGTCGAATTACTTCGAAACACGATTATTCGTAATTACCGGCGCGGAATGAACGCGAAACGAACGTTCCATCATAAGATACTTTCGCGGGCTTTCAAGCGATCATTCCGGGGAAATTCTAAAAGCTTCTTGAAAGCCGAGCGACGAGAAAGAAATTCCACCATCATTCAATAGCACGAACAAATCGGAACGGGAAACATCGAGATCGCGACAAGATCGACCTCGTTTTGAACTCACCGTAAAAATTTCATTATGAATAAAGAGCTACGCGGCTATCTGACAAAGTAAAAACGCATGAAAAGATAAATTTGACGAGAAAAATGAGCAGACCATAAAAGTATTTCACATTAGAAGTAGCTGTATGTTGCTGTCGCATGTAAATTTTGAAAACTGACAGTGATCTCTAAAAAGTCAAGACAGTTCTATAGGATTTTGTATTTTAAAAACATTTGCATAATATTTAGTCTACTTGGAGTTATGTAATAAAATTTTGTAAATATTGTGCTTATAATTTGGCAAATTCAAATTCTTAAGTTTTTAATTTTTAAAATTCATTCTTGTAAATTTAAGTTTTCAATTCTGCAATTCTGCAACGAAATTTCTAGATGTTAGAGAAGCTAAAAATTGTCTGAAGCAGTTTAATATTTTTATCTGTATCTATATATCTTTACTTTTTCATGAACTTTACTCTAACAGTTCAGGACATAAATATTTCAATTTAAGCATATTTGCAACTTGAAAGATTTAAGCTCCTGAACTAAAATTCTCAAATACATTTCTCAAGAGTTGAGTCTTAGAACTTTCTTATCGTGCATGTTTTAAAGATTATGGAAATTCAATGCATGAATTTTTCAAGATTTTTTGTATTTTTTAGATTTTATTTCTTGTCGAAATTAATTATTATTTTTTATATAATATATCATAATATATCATCGTTAACAATCGCATAATAACGTCATTAATTATTGCTAATTTCGAACTTACTGTTCAAAGTTTGCATACCATTATAAACGTTCTATAATTTTCTATAATTGAAGCAAAGAATTCAGTGACTGTATTAAATTGAGAAATGTTACTGTGAGTCAAGTGTCCGCGTAACCAAGCGGTCGCGAGCGAATTATGAATAATGCAGTCCTTCGGAAAGTACGCAATTAACGGGTGACTGCAAGTGTAACGGCGCAATTATCATGCACACGGAAATAGAATCATTCTCACGACGCCATTGTGCGCGCTCGCCACACTTTAAGCGCGCCATTTCCCTGCGAGAGTGTAATTGTTCCTTTTTCTTTTCCCTTGCACCAGAGCCCTTCGGCTCGTTAGCCCGTTGAAAGAAGCCAGAAGTGCTGGGCGCTTTGTAAGACGAGCGATGGACCGTAAAGTCCCTCGGATCCCGATCGACGCACGCTTTCGCCAATTCATCTCGTTCGTCCTCGTTCTCGTCGAAGAAATTCCTGAAGGAATTTCCTCCTTCGACGTTCACCCCTTTCTGAAAGCACTACCTTTTTAAGCGTGCTTTGGAATTTTCAGCGAGGACAATCGCTCTCGCGGCTGTCGTTGCGAAAATACTAAGCCATCGGAGTCACTTACGGTCTTGTTAATTAATTCTCGAATTTCGTACTATCGTTAAAAAAAATCTAGTGAAGTAAGCAAAGATATAGCTCCAAAATCGAATACTCATAATTCAAATGTAGTAACAAATTCAAATATCTAACGATTCAAAATTTTGTAATAACGTCTCTTTGACATGTCATGTGTTTGACATGTCAAAGCTCTTTGTAAATAAAAAAATTTCATTACTCTATTTTTCATTTTTATGTTTAACAGCAGATGTGCTGCACGAATAAAATTTTAAGAGTGTGTAAAACGAAAAGAGTGAAATGTCATCGCGTTAAAACGCACGGTGCATTCATTTCAACCTTCGAATCAGCAATGTATCTCTCGAGATCACAGATGTCAGAGCTTTAAATTTTCGTAATCCTTTGAGAACACGGGCACTAGAACATTCAGATACCGATAGCGCAACGCAGTATGTGTTAAGGAGATACGCCCAGCCGGCCGCATGTGTATACACGATGTACACGTATGCATGTCGTATCCGAGATTTGATCCTGATTCATCCCGAATGTCCTGCGAGAGGCATTGTTTGCCGGGAATAACGCGCGAGATTTGATCCTGATTCCTCGATATATGCCCATGATATTGGGAATCGATGAAAAATATGTGCGCGGTGATTTGTTAACGTGAAATTTCGCAATAAAAGCCGATAATGATGATAACGAAAAAAAAGAGACAAAATTTATCGCGTAAAGAATGGAACGGATCTTTCTAAGCTTTGCAAATTTTTGCTAATTCTTCGGAAAAAGATTTGCAATGAAACTTTAAGCGACAGTGTATTCAAAAATTATTATCTCACTAGAGAAATACAAGTTGAAATTTTTGCTCGGGATTCTATGAGAAGATTTCGAATTTCTATCAGAAATTCACAAAAAAAATGTTGATGTTAAAAATAATTTGTCATAACATTTTCCATTGTGTTATGTAAATATAAATATCAAATGTTTGTACAATCAATTATGAGAGATTCTTGTTTATTTTTGTTATTTTTTCAAAAAGAAAAAATTAAATTTTTTTTTATTTAAATGCTAACTTCAATAATCAAATTTAAATTGTAAATACACGTATTTTGTAACCAAATAAAACAAATTTTAGTAACAAGACTCTAATAGAAAAGACAATTATTTTTAAAAATTAAGATGTTACAGACAAAATTAACAATCACTCATACTATGTAAAAAAAAATTCAAATTGAAGCCATATTTTTGACAATATTTTTGGAATATATGCTGTATGATTTTCGCGTGTAATACAACAGCGAGTATAAGTGAAATCAATTACTTTTTTCTGGCTGAAAATTAATAAGCTCCGACGTGGCTTACGTGAATTCTGCCAGTGAAGGTTCGTTCGTAGAACAAAGTTTAGCGAGGGTCGTGCGGACGAAGGACGAAGCGGGAGCGAAGAAACATCGAATCGCGTGTTATCGGACTAGCGCGTCTAAATGCTCGAGGTATGCGTCTAATGTCAGACCACAGGGCCCTAATCGCTCTATGCAAATCACAGAGCGGCCCCCGACCGTATTCGTATAATCAATGGTTTAAGTCGCGGTCGATGCCAAAACAGGCGGCTCTCGCGTATTTTCTGAGCGCATTCTAATTCTCCCATTCTTGTTTTTTTTTCTTTTCTGTCCCCTTTCCTTTTTTTTTAAAGAGACACTCATAAAAAAAGAACTTCCATTTTTGTAGCAATGCGGAATATTGGAAGCAAATACGCGTATGTATAATTTGTTATAAACATATAATTTTTGGAAACGCAATTAATTTTTATTTGCATCTGGAAAAATAGATCTTGTTTAAAAGACGTGTTTTACATTAGCAACACAGTACAAAAAACTCCAGTAACTTCCTGTTAGTTTCACTAGTATTAGTCAAATTGGGATTGAAAAACGCATTCACATTGTGTATTAAGTATCCATAAAAAGAACTTGACAAGACACATGACTGAAGTACAATATTAGTCATGTCTCGTGACAGGCTTCCAAACAAAATACTTACGAATCGTTGTTCTTAAGTCGGTCGGCGCGGCGTCGCGACGCAAAAACGCTTGTCGCGACGATGCTCGCTCGCAATGTCTCGTCTTGCTGTGTTGCGCAAGGGATGAAGCGATGAGATGGACCGAGAGGAAGATGAGGAAGAGGCGTGTTCTCGAGTCCGAGGAGACTTCCAGTCGGCCGAGCGAGAGCGGCCTTTGTCGCATAATGGATGACTTCCTAACGACACTTTAAGATAGTTACCCTCGCGTCGTCATCCAGCGTTTTTCTTCCTCGGAGTAACAACGCCACCCGCTCGATTCGCCACGGAGAAAGACGGAGAAAGTGAAAAATAATAGATTTTTTGGTAGGATCGGACCATCGCTAAACGGCTTAAACATGATGCGACGCCATTAGAGATCTTGGAGAATGACGATGATGATAGTAGGTAGTGGACCGCAGCTGCACGTGAATATCCGGACGCTTTTCCAATCTAGACTATGGACCTCTGGGTGCTCGGAAGAGACGCTCGGCAATCAATCAGCTAGCTCGATCCGATATATCTTGGATATTGGATTTTTTTCTATAGGGATTTACAAATTAGATTTTGCGAAGAAAGATATTTCGAGATGTAGAGAACAAAACTGAATACATTATAGATATTATTCCATTAAAAAAATAAATTTTGAATATGTAATTTAAATTATTAAACAAATCTTAGATATAAAATTAAAAATATTATCTCGGAAATAGGTATTTGGGATGTTTTAATATCTCAGAAAATTGTGAATTGTTATAAAATATTGTTTTTTATTTTATTTGATAAATTTTTTTATAATAACTGTTTTTTTTACTAATCTTTAAATATGCAATTAGATCAAAAACTCGCAATAAAAAGCATTTTATTAATTAACATTTGTATTTTTTTTTAATATTGCTATTTTTTACAAATAATAAGTTATTTGACGTGTTTATTTTGTTTGGTTTCCACTTGCTTTTTTTAGAAAATTGTAATTGAATTCATATTCTGTAATATTTTAAAATATTAATAAATAAAACAATTAATAAATAAAAAAACAATCAATATGTTATTAATCAATAATATACAATATTATATATTAATCAATAATATACAATAATATACAATATGTTGTATACAATATGTTGTATAATTTTAATTAGATAAAAATCCCAGGTGATTGTTAAAAAATCAGGTGACTATTCCCGAATTCCAAACATTTTAGATATAAAATTATTAAAGAAATTCATAAATATTTACATTCACATTTTTGTATTACAAATTGAATGATTAGATAATAATTAGATTCATAAATTTAAATAAAGTTTCTGACTTTTCAGATTTAATATGCTGTATTCATTGTCGTTTATATCAGTGATACATTACGGACCAGCAGCCAATGGCCGGAAAGTTCGAGACGTATTACATCGTGGGTGCTATGCAAGCGTTGTCGCTTCGCAAGCATTGTTTTCGTTGTACGGCACCTCGGAAATCTCGGACGACGAAAGTTCGCCGTCCAGGTGGTTTCGTCGCGCGGGTCGACGACGTTACGGTATATAAAGTCTCCCCGGGAAAAGTTATGGTCCCCACGCGGGGTTTCTCGTCGGAATACAAAGAGGCGCGCGATCCTTCATTCCTTGCACAATGCACCGGAGCACGGCGTCTCTCGGCTAGACTGCACTTTGAAACACTCTCGAAACTTGGTAATTGCATCAAATCTGACTTATATTTATCAGTACCCGGGATCTTAGCTCCGCGTGAGATGCAACGTCACAAATTTCGCGTAACTCAACGAGCGTTAAGTTCCATTACGGAGTAGGATCTTCAACGAGCGTACTTCTCGTTACTATGGAAAATTACTTTAAAATTTTTAAATGTTGATTATTAACTTATGCGTTGCACACGTAAATTATTTAAATAATTTTCGGGCACAAGTTTCAAATGATAACTTTTGTAACATGATAAATTAGAGTGTAATAATAAATTGATGCATTTTAGATTTCTTCATCAAACTGTAGAGTTTATTCTGAACACTTATAATCAACAATTATCTACACTCTGAGAGAAAAATATTTATATAATTACTATTGCTAATTTACTATACAAAAATGAAGAATTCCTTTATCATAATTTTATCATGCAATTCATAGTCATAAATGCTAAACACTTTTCTCTCGGTGCAGTGTTCTCAAACCAATCCAATGATTTATTTGTTTTATTCTCAATTTTTATCACGATATAGGACGCGCTTGAACTTTGAGATTCTGTAATGGTAAATAAATAATCGACAACGAGGGAATCGGTAGCGAAATTGACATTTCAATTGACGATGGGATGAACCCATCGGAATTATCAAGTTTCGCGCGAAATGAATTTTTGATTTGATAACGATTCGATTGTCGGTACCATTACGGCTCCTCGTCTTTATCGTTCCCCTCTCCATTCGCGAGAAAATCCGCCGAAATCATGCCACGAGTCAATCACGCCGGAAAACTGTTTTTCCCCTGGCCCCGTGTCGTGCCTTCTTGCTTTCGTCGACAATAGCTCGAGCCAATTTACCTGCCGAACTCCATCATCGGTGGCTTTTATTAGCATGACGTTCGGCGAGGCCGCGTGGTCGATATTGCCGATATCGATTTCGAATTAGCTAGATTGTTCGACACGTTTGTGTACCGTCACGTCATATATCGATCAAAGAAGGAATAAATAAGAAAAGAAGAGAAGCAGAAGTTATACACCATAATTTTTCACAAGAAATTCAAATCTCGTAATAAACATGACAAAATTGTCACAAACGGATGATGTATTATTTATTTTGTGAATGTTAAAATTACACGATGCGCGTGTACATTATTAGATGTTTGTCGTTATATTATTAATATATAAAAATTTTCGCACGAAAATTATAGCGAGCTTTACAAATTGAAAGGCGGCCTAAATTAGCCGTCATAAAAAACGAAATTGCACTTTCGTAGGGTATACCTGCCTTTCGGGGGGTATATCTGCCTCTGGCATCATTTGAAAAGCGAAAGATAAATTTAAAGTGGGGGAGGCGAATAGTGATTCGCCGCGACAAAATTACTCGGCTGGTTCTAAATTAACCGTCGATATTGAGCGCAAAGCAGAAAAGAGGGTGGACCTTTCTTATCTCACTGATAGCACGGCGCAGGAAACTTTTAATCCAGTAAGAGCGCGATAAATTGCGCAACGGCCGATTATATCGCCGCGTGTTATTAGGAACGAGTGCGGACGCGAGTCGCCGCAAAATTGCAAGGCGCGCCTCGAATCGGATATTAAGCGATCTCGCACAGGGGAATTTCGGTGCATCAACGGTTGAGAACTTTCAATTCCGCAAGTGGAATGCAAATTTCGGGTAAAAGAAACGAGCGGAGGGAGTTTGATTGCAGCTCCAGTTTGTATCTCGAAATCTATATCAGTAGAGCGTGGTAAATGCATGACCGAAGATTTCGCTCTGATTTTACTCAGAATTTCGAGAAATTTAAATTAATATCCGATGTTAATTTATATGATGGACAAGCGAGAAAAGAATTATATATTAAAGAATGAATGACCGTTGATTAATTATAAAATGTCGGAAATAACGATCGATCTGATTAATCTAATTCACAGATATAATAAAATTGTAAGAAACAATATTGGCCGTGGTATCCTTGATAATAAGATGCTTTTATATATGCACGATGCGTAGATCATGTATGATTAGCGGCGAGTGCGGTGTGAGAAAATGTAGAAGATATTGCGGCTCATGTTATTAGTTAGAAACTTTGAATGGACCGTGACGCAGCGAAATTGCAAAACCCGCCTTCTAAATTAGCCCCTGCGGATAATGAGATGTTCTCGGAAACATTGTACGCACCCGGCATCGAAACCCTGCTCTTAATTCGATTGCAGAAGTTGACTAAGGATAGTTTTCGCGGGTTACTCGTATGCAAGATAGAATTACATAACGGTTATTAATTACAGGTATTCGAATTGTCGGTAGCGAATAAAAAGTCAGTCTTCAACGCGCATCGGCTCTTAATGAGACTACAGGTCCTGATTAGCTTGAATATAAACGCTATATGGTAAATGAATAAATCACGACAAATTCAATAAACATTATGCACATATATTATATACATATATTATAATTTAGCAATTGAAAGTCAAAATTAATTTAAATGAAAATTATC
This sequence comes from Atta cephalotes, assembly GCF_000143395.1. NCBI lineage: Eukaryota > Metazoa > Arthropoda > Insecta > Hymenoptera > Formicidae > Atta > Atta cephalotes. The sequence goes on along the minus strand of NW_012130160.1, from coordinate 328,588 downwards.
AAGAGTTTGGGGTCTTTCGAAAATTTATCAGATTATTGTAATATAATTATGATGATAAGTATTACACTTATAATCGTAACTGATACAATTATAATTTTCAATAAAATTTTCTTGGAATATGTGAAAGAAAGATCCAGATTTGTTGAAGATGTTCCATTTTTATTTTATTGCTATTACCGGTTGAAAATAGTTCAAATTTTAGCCAAAACATGCTATTAATTTTAATTGCCTGTCATGTTTGAATTATTAAAAATTTTCTTATTATAAAATTACGTACTGCTTATCTCACTAATCTCAACATCTCTTAATTTAGTTTATTTTTAAATTATCGGAAATTTTTATTATTGTGTTTTCGTTATATTTAATCTTTCAGTTATTTACAAAAAGTTTTATCGCTTTTACGTTCAATATAAAATTTAATATTTATATTTGTGCATGGTTTTATCATGCTGAAAGATATGGCAAAATTTTTAAAGCTGTTATTTGAAATTTTTGTTATTGTCATTGTCGACGAGAATCGATTATCGTACTGAAGAGTTGTCAATATTTGGCTGGTAATAAATGGTTGGTGTAAATGTTGATGCAACACGCTCGGCATTTCTTCGTTCTGCGCTCGACGTACGCGAGGGGAGAATCCTCACCCTTCGGAATTGAGTAGTAGAAAACTGGGATGGAATTGCATAAAGGTGTCTAATTATTAGTTCGTGCTAGGGTGCGGCGCCAGATCGAATCGACGTGCATGTGCGAGCGCCATAACGTGTCTTCCGTACAGTTTAACGGGCGTAACCCGACGCGTAGTACAAGCACACATGCAGTCCTCCTTTTTTCAACCCTAATAACATACAGACGCCATTGTTAATTGCTAGCAACAACGATGGATGTCGTTTTATTTCTGCTTTCCTCGTATTTGCCACGAGAATTTGTTTCATGTCATTAATTAATTTATACAATTGTTATTACGTAAAGATAGCAAACCCCGTGTGACAAAATTCTAATTATTTCGAAATTTAAACCCCATTTATTTGCGATAATATTTGTAGACACTTTAACTGTGTTACATAAAAATGTCGATAAAAATCTCCTGCAAAACGTATATTTTTAATCATTCTTATAAAAACCTGATATTTCGCTATAATTCACTTTAATTATTTTTTTATATTCGTTTCAATAACAAATAATTTTGAAACTATTAAAATAATTTCCTTAAGAAGGAGAGAGAGAAATTGTTATAAGATTTCAAATAAATAACATCTACTGAGATTTTATTTTAGTTTAATAAATCGGCGCTGATATTTAGTGTATCTTTTAAAATCGCTGTAAAATATTGCGCGTTCTGAAATTCCCTGTGCGTGGGAGTTGATTAATTTAAGAGCATTCGGAGCAACGTAAAAAATTATGAAGTGCCGCGGTGGTACATCGTTGATGTGGAGTAATGTACGATCGCGTGCCCCTCTAAAATATCGTAAAACTTACAAGGCGGAAACTCGCTGGAACGCCGCAAGTGCTTGACGATCTCTCGAATTTCCGATGGCGATTGCCGAGAAATAGAGTGGCCCCTCGCGGAAGTTTTTGAGCGACGAGCATGCGAAGATCGATTTTGCTCTCAATCATTGCGCGATTGAAATGAACGCTGCACTTCCCCACGATTGAGCGGTTTATCTTGACAGTGATGTATTCCGAATTTTCCGAAAATCTCGTCGTTATTGGCGTATCGTGTCAATTCGCACTCGTATCCCGTTTGAATTCATCCTGTACCAGAGTTCGACCACTACCGCGATAAACGATTCGATTAGTTATCGCTACACGCGTGATTTATAATCCGCAGCATCGGCAAGAGCGATGGGCGATTGCATCGTGCAATTTATCGATTACAACATTCGAAAAGGTTAAGTAGATTCCGTAACCATAATTCCCATGAATGCCATTTGCTACGATCATGTGTGATGTCATTCGTGATGCTCGTGAAAGTGTTGTACAGGAAAATGGTCAAAGTGGAGGTGTCATTCGATTAACGACGATAATTGCGATGTATAGACTATTTTGTAAAATTCGCGCAAAATCTCAGAGGTTAGAGGAATATCCTCTAACTTGATAATGTTATTATGTAACGTTTCGATTGGACAGCATTCCATTTGTCATTTTGAGAAAAAGAGAAAGAGAAAGAATTTTTTATCTCTTAATAATTAAGTATAACAATTAAAAATGTATTAAATATCAAAATTTGAAAACAAAGTTAATTTAAAAATTAAAGGAAAAAAATTTTGTTCTAATTTGAGAAGTGTATTTCATCGAAATTTTTTTTATACTATTCTTAGAAGAGAACTTATCTAAATAAATAACTACATTGAGAAAAAAAAGTTGTTTAAAATATTAGTCAACTAAATATATAGTTAATCTAAATATACAGATACTTGAACTAAATAATCACTATAAACTAAACGCATTAAGTTAACAACTTTTTTTCTTAATATATAGGTACTAACTATAATTGATACAAAAATTATTCGAAAATAAATAAAATTGAAAGATTTCTTAATTCTTAATGAAATTGAAACGAATTGATTACTTTGTAGAAAGCAATTTTATTAAAAATCTGTAAAAAAAGTTTGCATTTCTGAGAAAAAAAAGCAAAATAAGAGACAAAGAGAATTTAGTGTGCTTAGAATACGCGTTTTAAGAAACATTAAAACTAATTATGCTATTCCACCAGTCTTCCATTTACGACCTTTACCCGACATCCTACCATCTTTTTTCTCTTACGTTTTAAATGCACGCTAGTGCGTATAAGTGTTTTGTGTGCTCTGAGGAGCTGTTATAGTGATTTAATATAATTGCACATGGCGCAAAAGACGCCGAAAAAGCTTTTTTCTTAATGGAAAGGAGCAACTCTTTTTTTATTTTAGCACTAAAAAAGTTTTGATTTTTCGTGGTTTGTTTTATCATAACGATTATTGTATATTTTATATAAGATAACAGTATATACGTCGCACCTATCAAAAACTTAATTTATTAAGTATTATTTATTATGTTTAAAGTAAACGAACTATATTAATAAAAAGTTTGTACTGTCTACTATTATGAAAAAAATATTAGAAATCTGAAATATTTATATTTCGTATTAAAAAATGAACTTTTTTAAACTCTTGCATTTTTGCTGTATATCCTATATGGTTACTCATAAAGGAAGGTGGGGCTATGTATGGTTTATAAAAAAATTTATAAATAATGCATGTAAATAAGACGTAAAATAACACAATAACTTATAAAATTTTATTAAAGAATAAGAATGATAAATATGTATATGAAGTAATAAATAATAATTACAATCTTCCCAGATATATTACAAGTGTTATGATGTGAGATATTGTACATATTTTATGCATTTATTGTATTTAGTGCACTGAATTCAATCTGCATACTTTGTATGCTTTGGGTATAAATCCCGCCTATTAAAAATGTCATATATCCCAAACAGGTGGGATATATAAGACAACAAACTAAACAAAGAATACAAGAGCAAAGTACTTGTATTTTGTTATACAACATACTTTATTATTCCTTTACACTCATGTATCACGAAATAACCGCTAAGTCTTTTATCACATCCTACAGTAATAATTTTATGTAGATTATAATTTATGGCTACTGAACACAATGACACATCGATTCAATATAATAATTTCATAATAATTTCATTAATATTAATAGTAAGAAACTGAAATTATAATACAATATTAATATAACATAAAGGCATGTAACAAAATAGATGCGAGAAAATTATCCTCACTCCTTCTATTTTTTCTGATTTCTGAAGCGTATTTATGGGAATTATTTTATACAGAGATAAATGAAAATAATATAATTGTTATATATCTAAATTTATACATATATATATCACGTATATATATATATATATATATATATATATATATATGTGTGTGTGTATGAACATGTATGAAAATTTAAATATACATATATAATCTTGATAACATATCAAATTGAAGCTGAGTCCCCTAAACCGTAAACATTTATCTAATTATTTTTATGATTCAACAAAATTAATTTCAGGTTTGCATCTGTTTAAATTTTTAAATACTTTAAAATCGTTCTTTCTGCGTATTTATCACAAAATATAAATTCAATTCTTATCGATTACTTTACATTTCTATTTATTTTCTTTTATTTAAGGTATTGGAATATTTCTCATTAAAAATCTCGACGCGCAAGCATGATTTAAATTCACGACGCTTGTGTAGAAAACGATGCATTTGCGTGTTGCGAGCAGCTCCACAAAGTAGATAGCGAGCAAACAAACCGCGTCATTCCACTAGCCCCCTTTCTCTCCACGGTGGAAATCCTTTTCGCAAACATTAAGACGATGACACGCTCGCTACTATGTGCCGGGCAGTGTGTGGTCTTTGCTTTATTTTCTGCTAATATTAATTTCCGCGCGGAAGAACTTCCCGGTGCGCGCTGGCCAGGAATTTTTCAGAGCTTAAAGGTACGCGTCACGTATTCTGGCCATCTCGCCTCCTCACGTTTGTTTCTTCAGCATGTTTATCCTGTCCAGCCGGCGTCTATTTGCATGTAGGAATAAATGCAAATAGCACCGCGCGCGAAATAACGAATGCACTCGCGAGAGGCGACGCACGCTAAATAAGAAGTCGTGGGTGTCTGTTTTTCGCTACCATCAGCTTTCGTTTCGCGTCTGCACAATCACGACTGTTCCCGCTGTCTTTAACATGACGGTCGACATAGTTAATTATGCATATTCCATACGGAACGACAATTACGCAAAATAGCGTCGCGCAATTTCAACAAATTGACAACCAGAATGTCTGCATCCGTTATATGTGTCAATATTTGATATAATGTTCACAAATGTGCTTTTATATGTATTTATATATTCCAGAAGCGTAAAGATAACAGTCGAAAGGGATTTGTTTTGCAAAAATCCGTAGGGAAGGAAAACGTGAATCTTTAAGATGCACCTCATCGCTGATGCAGAGAGACCTTGGCATGATTTTTTTTTCGAGTTATTCTTTTTTCTTGGAGCCTTGACCATCTCATGCGTAGGCAGAACGGAGTTAGGTAGCCCTGGTGGACAAGGTCTTCCGTGTTTGCCTCCGGCTTGCAGTGAATAAAGTGTGCAATAACGTGAATTTCATATTCGATACAGGTTTAGTCTCAGATCTGAAAATTCTTTGTTTTCTTTTATTCTATGTTATATTATACAGTGTATTATACAGTGTATACATTTATATTATTATTATATATTATTATTATATAGTATATTACATTATTTTTTACAAATAATGTAATAATCAGAAAATCAAAATAAAGATTCGATAAATAAAAGAGAAGAGGGGAAAGCATAAATTGAATCAATTCAAAGAATTCTCTTATATAAATTAAATCTTATTACATGTATTTTCGTATGTTTTGAGATATGAAATAATTACATTTAAAGTGTACCCGAAAGTGAATAATGCAATTACAAAAATTTCTCTTTCATTTTGCTTTCATTCCTTCTTTGAAAAAGATTTAAACTTTTAAAAGATTTAATATTACGATAAAAAAATTGAAAGATAAATTATTTGATAAAAACACTGATTAATCTTTCTCCGTCATTGCTTGCATAAGGATTGTTAATCACAGGCATTACTAGTTTCTGCATTCCTATACAGTTAACACTTATTAATCTTGATTAATAATGCGTTCCATGGATGAGTCCTGGTGTATCGTTGCAATGATGTCGCAGCAGCGGATGTGCATCGCCATTATAGGATCTCATCTCACACATACATGCTCGCCATGGCTTCACTTTCTTGCGTGCATGCGTGCGTCTGTGCATGCAGCACTTACATGCATTCCACGCGACTTACGCAAGACGACGTTATCCTCGCGAAAGAGTCGCACAAAGTTTACAAAATCTCGTAATGCGTTTGACAAATGAATGCTTTAGTTACATAAAATGTTTGATACATCATATTTTTTCTGAAGCGACATGTTATCTGTCAATATACAAGAATCAATTATGTAATGTTAAAAATTTTTAACTAGAAACATTTTGCTTGTGTTTGAATAAAAAAAGAAAATATTAATTATATTTTTAACGATGTTCCAAGATTGTATATTGCAAGATTGTATATATAATAATTCATATTAATTTCAATCACTTTCAAATTACAAATAATTAAAATCAAATTGCATTCTTTCAAATGCATTTTTTTAACATGCATTATATTCTCGAGCATCGAGCATAAAATATTGATATCGCGTGGTGTTTCAGATTAAAAACAGAGCAGACCCGTTATCAATGTATTGCGTTTTGATGGCTTGCATTGCCAATTTTTTGTCGATTCCAATATGATTGCATTATCGGCACTGATTATTGCAACGCCACGCGGCGTTTATCCGCTCACGATCTATCGGAATTGACAGTCCGCATTGAAAAACAACTTCGGTCGGCATCGCGTTAATTTGAAAAAATATTTTTTTCGCAATCGACAGCACTGCGTTTTTAAAAATAACCCCATTGTTCGCACCGCTTCTGTTAACTCGATGCAGCACCGGCGGCCGATGCAACTGCAGTGAGCGCAATGTCGAGCCTATTCAACCATTGTGCGAGCGTAACGTAAAAATATTCTTTTAATAGAACGATCTATTTGTAATTCTAGTGGATATATCATTGGAATTCGTTTATACGTTTCTGATTTGAACTTTTTCGCATATACACAACTTTGTGTGTTATCAGCTTTGTATTGTTTCTTTTTTCAAATTTGATTACTTCAAATTTGATTTCCACCATTCGGAATTATTATTAAAGAATTTTGCATCATAATATTATTATAATTTATCAAGAAAAACAATATTTTCTTATTATTAACCAAGTAAATATACGTCATTAATAAATGTCTTTTTAATCATGTCGCTTGCGATAAATTTAAAGCCTTCTATGCATAAAGCCTATTTTTTAAAAATACTAAAAAATTTATTTTTAATTTTTAGCATTAAATGCTTTAGTAATTAAGATTTTAATTAAATCTTGCTTAAGATAAAGTGCAGCTTAAACTAACTGGAAAACAAAGTTTCTTTATTCAATTACTCTTTTGACGTTGTAATTTCCAACGTTAGGCAACTTCATAATTAAGCGTCTCATCAAATTTTCCCTAACAAAAAATTATATTTCATAGTTGAAGAAAAGCGAGATAGCTGTAAAACACCTTCATAGATAGTCGATGAGTTTCTCAAATAATTCGGAATATTCTCGAGAACACATTATAATTAACGCAGCGTGCGATCCTTCATTGCTTCCGATTAATTTCCAGCACGACTGCGATAACAGAAATCGAATCTTCGAGTGCATCGAAGCGTAGAAACGGTCGATGATGCATTCGGCGATGCGCTCGGCGGAACAAAGCATAGCGTGGCAATAAAAATATGATCCTCCGGTGACGACTCAATCGAGTCGATCGAAGCGCTTTCGCGCTCGAGTTGACTCACTTTAGCGTAGACGGGAAGACTTGCACTCGCTTTCATAGACGTACTCACTCGTGCGAGGAGAAACAGACGGTGCACGAAGCACAGACCTACCCACCGTGATTTTCCGAATCGTCAAAAGGGTGCCAAGCATGCATAATGCATCGCTAGTATTATGCGAAGGCGTGTACGGTCTTCCATTACAGATGTACCTACGTATGCAGATGGATGGGGCGGCCCTCCCTTCGCTTAATCTTGATTAGTGACCTAAATATGGAATTTTCGACAGCACATTAGATGCTTAGATAATAGTGCGAGAATAATCGACACGTGTTCCCGTATAATTTGTATCGCGATACATTCGAATGTTTTTATATTACGAGTATTACTATAACGTTACTAAAATGTTTTGTTACCATATTTAACAATACAATAAAGAGAAATACAACGTTTAATTTTATAAAATGAGATTTAGGACTGATCTCTATTTTTCTTTCTGTTATACACTTTTTCTCTTTGATTCAGAAATAATATTCTGTATTCATTGTAAATTAAATGAGAGAATATCATTAGCTGTAATTTATAATAATTATTTCCGTGAAACTACTATATGTCAGAAATTAAATTAAAGTGAAAATTTATATAATTAAATTTATATAATTTATTTATATACAAAGTATATGTTTTACTTTTTTTAATGATAACATGCTTCCTCTTCAAATTTTCATTCTTTAATTATCAATTTTTTATATGATATTATAGAATTTATTTTCGCTTGATTTTACGTTTCAACATAAATGCAAGAATGTTCGATTTTGTCGCCCATTAAAGACCATTGCAAGACAGTGATTGAACGAACAGTTAATCGTATACACATATAATGGATTCGTGTATTTTCTCGCAGATGCATTAAGCAAGCGCTAAAAAAAGTTCGCATACTCTTCTTCGAGAACCATAAAATTATATTCCTCTTGAGAAAGAATGTTGATATAAGATAAATTAGGAATGAAGAAGTTTGTTGTTATACTCATTTAAAAATTATTATATTGAAAAAAATGTATTAAATTTTAATAAATTTTTTATTTAAATAGAATATTTCTTAAATATAAAACTATATTTATTTGATACACGAACCATTAATTTAATTTAACTATAACTTTTTATTGTAAATATTTATTTATTGTAAGTAAATGTTAGTTATGATAGCGTTCAAATAGATATTTATTAAAATTTAGTACATTTTTCCTCAGTGCACGATTCACAGCGCTAAAAGTTTTCAAATTCATTGAAAGTAAATACGAACGTATTACGGTGTGATATTCTCAGAGTCCTCTTTATCGTCGTTGGAATTGAAATTAACACGTATCGTTCCAATATTGACGGAATACTTGAGCGATGCGTTTTTCATGCGATGTATCGTGTCGCACATTATGTAGTGAAATAATTCATAAATTCGCAAGCACGATTAAGCGCAGCCGCGAATCGATGCTCGAAGCTCGTTGACCGTTCGTCATCGAAATGAGCGCGATGCTCCGACGCGGTCGGTGAATAATTCGTGTCCATAAGCAGGACGATGGAAGCATGTTCAGAGAATTGCGTGGGTTAAGTGATACAAGAAACATCAAGTCGTGATAATACCGGCTTGAATCGAAGTCGAAATTATAACGAATAATATTACAATGTAACACAATGCTTCGTTAGAATACGATATTTCATTGAATTTTAAATATGTATACTTATTAAATTCAGAAATATAATTTTATAAATGTTACAGTAATATACAATTTCCATAAAATACAACAATTCTAATATGTAAGTTTTCAGAAGTGTCTAATAGTGTTAAAATATAATTACTTTAGTACTTTCATGTATTGCAAATAATTCTTAAGACAAAAGATTATTATGTAGGTTACTTAATAAAACATTCAGAGATATATCAAAATATATACTTAATAATTCAATTAATAGTATCGGGATTCTATTATTATGTACTGGACCGACTCGACAAAACGACAAACTCTACGAACATGAAATCGCTAAAACGCACCTTAATTGCCGTATGTTGATTTAATTTCAACAGAATAAAGCTAACCGCGCTCGTATCGACAACAAAGTTAGTACGTGTGCTGATTGCGAAGTTTAGTCGGGAACACCTATACTAAATTCTGAAGAGATACGATCGTGTAATTCGTGTTGACTTTTCAATTTTTCAGTGTGTGGGCTGAAGGCTCTCTCTCGCATTCTCGTCGACGAATCGAGTTCCATTAGCGCGATTACCGCGATTCATATCGAGATTCGGTCGTGGCCGATCGTCGTGCCGCCTCGCAAATAATTTATGCGACCGCGTCGAGAGGAGTAGATGAGAGACTCTCTTCTCGCTCGCTCTCTCTTTCTATCTCCTTTCCTGTTTTCTCAATGCATCCCTTTCCGTTCTGCCAGAATCATGGATGCGCCAAGGCGAAGTGACAATACACACATGCACGCACACACGCGCACACACATTCTTTCTCTCTCCCTCCCCCCCCCCTCTCTCTCTGTTTTGTGATTTAATTAGCGCGCGGATTAAGCACCGGCGTACCGATGTACACCTCGCCGTTGCAGAAAAAGCCGTCTGCGAATCTTGCTGAGGACGATCCTGGCAAGAGGGACGACCTGCTGAATTATGCGCGCGGCTTTTTTCGCTCATCTCATTGCGGTTTCCGTACGGCAAAAGTGACTTCACATTCTCGTCCTCGCACTGTAAAATTCGCACGCTGGGTGTTAGTACCCAGCGTATCGTACATAAAAGTGCATTAAAACGAAAACAGCTTCGATTTAATTTATGTGGCTGATATAAACTAGCATGTTACATTGGAGAAGCATAAGCAAATTCTATACAATAATACGATTATTACTATTTCCGTATACAATTGTTTCCTCACATAAGCCTTGGTGAAATAATTTTTATTTTTAATTATTATAATTTCGTATCGATATTCGCTTTTAAGATACAAGTTGAATAAATTTTAACGAGTGTAACTGCTGCTAATTACAAGCGTAATATAATGAAACAGAAACATCGGTAACTAGAAGCATGATATGATAAAAATATGCAAAAAGTTAGTTTTAACAATTTTGTATGTAAATTTTTGTAACAGCAATACAAAGCCCTTCCTGGCCCGGTCGTGTTGATTTCAAAGCTACATCACCCGGGAATTAAAGCCGGCAGTTGCGCGAGAGTTCGCCTTGTTGCTTCGACACACCTAGGCACAATACCCTTCATTAGCAAATATTTTGAACGCTATGAAAAAGCCGTATCGAAAAATCGTTACGGCTAGCCGCGTGATCGACGGAAAAGCATACGCACTCCCTGCGTATTTCCCGATTAAAATAAAACAAACGAATAGCGTGGCGGCGATCCGTTCATATCCCCTAACGAGGATCGGCGTTTCAGCTGGTTACCAATGATATTGAATTTCACGGCGCCCAGAGCCCTCTTCTAATGCAGCGATTTACAAAAAAAAAATATTTCTGCCTGATCTTCCCATCTTTAGTTACATTTCGCGTTACAATAGATTTTTTTAGATAACGATAAAAAAAATTGTCGCTTGATATATTATACGAGGTAATATAAAAAAAAATGAAAAATTCTAAATAAAAGTTTAAATGATTTGGAATTCTCATGATACTTAAAACTTAAAATATGTAAATATCTCATTCTACATAAAAATTATTTGAACAAACGATTATAGCTCACTATTAAACTAATATATTAATTTATATTTGCATCTTATTTAATTTTATTTAACAAAATATTTCCTTCAATTTGTCTTTAATTCGTTTGAATTTCTCTTGAAAGTAGACGAGAGAGAGAGAGAGAGAGAGAGAGAGAGAGAGAGAGAGTATATATATAATATAGATATATGTATTCTTCTTCCAGTAGGAACGAACTAGTAGAGAAGTAAGTATANATAATACTACTAGTATACGACGACGACAGA
>NW_012130160.1:314289-317106 GCF_000143395.1 Atta cephalotes | reverse complement strand
ATAACGTAGTAATAAGTAGTAGTACGTAGTACGAAGTAGTACGTAGACGTTAGTAGAAGTTAGACGAGAAGTANANATNATNACGTNATAGCAGNATAGAGAGAGAGAGAGAGTTAATATACTTAAGATATGATAGATATGATTCTCTTTCCATGAGGGAACCATTAGGACAGAAAGGGTTAACTTATGAAATATACCTAGATTGTCCAAGGCAATTGATGTGTCGCCCTTTAATCCTACGACAAAGATATTCCACTATTCACCGTGTCATTCTCATGGGAGATTCGTTCGGTCCTCGAATTCCCTGAGTATGACATCGACGACGATGCAGTGACTCTACAGTCTAGGTGACCGTAGGGATTAGAGGAAGATGATGGAAGATAGGCAAAGGGCCAACGGCGGCTCTGTTGTGGTTAGGGAATTGACTATCGCAATTAAAGCCGAAACTTTCCTAGAGATAAGATGACCACCTGATCAGCCAAAGGAAAAAGGAAGAAAGAAAGAAAGAAAGAAAGAGATAACGTTATCTTCTTCACAAGAAGAAAAATAGAATATTGCGGGATATTATATATTTTATATTATATATTTTAATAATATTGAAAATTAATATGTGCAAAAGTTCAATATTATATTTTTCAAAATTCTTAGAGTAAAAAAAAGACTTAATGAATTTTCCTATTCTGTTTCGCTTGTGCCAGGTATTTTACTTTTTAGCCTTCATAGATTTCTTTCTAATTACTTTTCACTCCATTTACGAGAGTTTTTCAAGTAAACAATTTTATTGAAATGAGTAGAAAAATTAAATGTAATTTAAGAAAAAAAAATGAGAAAAATATATAACAACTTTGTCACTTATAAGAAAAATTTACATTGAATTGTACATTGGGTTGAGATATCAATTTATTATTTTAGAAATAAGAAAATGATATTTAAAGATAATATTTAAATCATTTTGTTGAAATTATAACTCTTCTCAACAATAACATTTTATTTTATCTAAAAATAACATTTATTTAAAGTTTATTTAATTGGAAAAAATACATAAAATAGAGTAAGAGAAATAAATTTAATATTAAAAATTATAAATTTAATATATTTGTATATAACCGTTTTTTATATATATAAACTTAGGTTATATAATAATATTTCTATAAATCTCTAACTGCAGTCTCTTAATGTAAAATTTAATGTAGTTAATATAACTTTAAAAAGATTTAATCATTCAATATATAAATATTAGAATGTCAAAGTTAATATTAACTTTTCTGTAGTAAATACATTTCTCTCAGAAACTCTAAGAAAATTGTCACACAAAGTATGAATCATCTGCAAGCTAAACGTTTACGATACAATTACAATAAACTTTTAAATCGTAGCGTAATATAGTTTGAATAAATTCAGATACGATTCGAATAGCAATGAGGCAATAACCTGTTCTTCGGATTATTAATCAGATTCAGATTCGTGCGAAGTAACGGCCAACATTGTATTTCGGAGCGTAGTCCAAAGTTGGTGAACTACCGCAGGATCCTTCCTGCAACTGTTCGCGTACTCGTGTTGCTACCAAGGTATTCTGTCTGGCTATACAGTAATTAATCCCATGTCTCGCGCTACAACTTGACGCACTCGAGTTTAAGGGGAATCCTAGGCGTCCTGTCCTGGGAATTACTACTCGAGTCGCACCCGCGAATTCGACTGCACATAAGATTTGTGCGTGTTGCTCTCAAACCCATCAACCCCACACGAAATATCGAAATGGATTTGTTTTGTTTTTTATTAATCTGAAATAAATTTTCGTCTTCAAAAATTTAATCATTTTTCAAATATTTTTCATTTTTGTTTCATTTAATATATGTATCTACATATATTATCATTTCCAAATAAGTATTTATGATTGCGTTTCAAGTCTAACAATAAAAGTGGTGCGCAGTTTATGTAATTAAAAGATGTATTTATAGAATTTAAATATAAAAATATTAGTACCAACATTTCAACAATATTATCCTTCCTTTCCTATCTTACTGATTTATTTATTAGCGGTTTAGATTATATTATTATATATTATTGTAAATATCTATATACTTGAAGAGCATAAAAAATAGTAAATGCTTTTAAATTTATCAGTTACGTAACGTAGAATTCGTTAAAACTTATATCGCTTAGCTCATCAAATGTAACGTCTGTATTCCAAGGCGCTAATTTGCGTGATCGTCAACGCAGAAATTTTTTGAAAGTTTACGAGGTTTCACGAAGTTTATAATAATATCAGTGTTATCGAGCCTTTCTCTCGTTCATCGCGATCTTTCTCTCCATTCCATATATTCCATCGATCAGACTATTCCGCAGACTGCTTCTATGCAAACATACGAGACACGGGGGCGAATACAGTGAAACTGCCGGTATCTGCGATCGTTGCAGGCAGTAACAACGGCAGTTAATGTCCGGAGGCCCATGCCCGGCTACTTCGTAACCCAATGAGCAGATACAATCGGAACATAGATTAACTACAATATAGACCTCTGCCGGAGATAGTCCTTGGTTTGCGGGGAGAAGCGACGAAAATACGCCAATATATTATGCGACTGATATGTAAAACTCGATTCTAGAAAGAATGATGGAAAATTGATCATTTATTACATACACCGTTTATACACCGTGTGTGTGTGTGTGTGTGTGTGTGTGTGTGTGTGTGTGTGTGTGTGTGTGTGTGTGTGTATTATACTATATCTACTTACTTAACGTAAGTAGTTATTATTACTTACTTACTTACTAACTAAGTACTAACTATTAATTTTATTTTCTTTACTTGTATTAGTT
>NW_012130160.1:295769-314269 GCF_000143395.1 Atta cephalotes | reverse complement strand
TACGTACGACGTATAATAGTAAACTAACGTATTACTTAGTAAGAAAGTAGTAGTAGGAAAGTTAAGTATATATTATTACTATACTACGTTACTTACTACGTGTGTGTGTGTGTGTGTGTGTGTGTGTGTGTGTGTGTGTGTGTGTGTGTGTGTGTGTGATTTTATCATATCATTCTTACAAGTGGATTTATCATTCTTACAATAGACACATATTTATTTTATCTCATTGTGTAATATTTCAATTTAAATAAAATTTATAATATATAAAACTGAGGAGAAATTAAAATGGAACAATAACATGCGTGAGACTTGTTGCAAAAAAATATTCTAGAGTCACTCGACCCTCGAAAGGTGTAGCGAATCAAAACCAGCCGCTTCGATTTGTTGCGGCACAGAGAAGGATCAGAAACACGAACCTGTCTAAAACACCGATGGTCACCTGCCACCTGCACATATTTCCGCGCCCGAGGCTCGACAGCGCGCTTGGGAAAATATTTGGGAACTTTCGTAGACGTTCATTTTCGGTTCAGCTTTCAACGACGGAAAAAAAATTATCTTTTTGCTTTTCTCGATACTTTAGATTAGCAGCAATTAAGTGGCCGATAATTAGTGTATAAATCGTATTAGAATCAGTCAACTAACAAGTTTTCGCGTAAATATAATATATCTTTAAAATATTGGCATGGTTTGCATCTGCAGTTTATAAAAAACTCTGTTATCGAGTATATATATTTTTATACAATTTTTATACAATTTTACATATTAATTTTGATTGATTTAAAGACGTAATTAACAATACATTAATAATATATTCAAAAGATAATGTATGTAATATATGAAGCGTATTATGCAGCCGCTCAGCATGAAGACGCGCGTTAAATGACCCGAGTCCCAGAGAGACTGTCTGTTATTCGGCTTGAGATAACAACTCGTTCAACGGGATGACTAGGCGCCACTTGGTATCCAAGAATGCTGGCTGTCCGTCCTCCTTCGTGATATGCACATTATGTAAGTACCTCCTTCACTCGAAGATATTGAAGATTTAAAATAAAATGGTAATTATTCCAAGTCAAGATATAAAGATCTTTTAAATGATGTGCGATTTAAAATTGAAGAGATTAAAAGAGACTACGGCGCGCGGCGGTGGATATAAATATTTAAAATGTTAAGAGAGAGGAAAAGGGAGGAAGAAAGAGAGAATTTTTCTCTCAAATTTGTCGAAGAAATTGCGTAGAAATAACATAGTAAGTCTGTAACATCCTACAGTAACTACAAAGTCTTTCAGAAAAACGATCTGCACTTGTAAGCTAATCTGCACTTTAATTAATGCTTATAAACTTAATAGTTGACTAAAAATAATGAAGAATCAAAGCTTCATGCTTAAATTTCAATGAGATATACTTGAATGTTTCTACTTCAGAACATTTGAATTGTTCTTCTCATTGTTTTCATGCGAATTACAAATCGTATCACTGATTATGTCAGGACGAAGAACATCCGAGAATCCGAGCGGACGGATGCAACGGACTGCATCATTAATTAGGTCAAGCTAGTTGGAAGCCGGCATTCGACGCGGCGGGAATAAAAGCGCGGAATAAAAGAGAAGGTGGTCGAGTTGCAATTTGAACACATTGCGACATTTCAAGCGGATGGCCAAGCATTCATCTCTTGTTGTTATCAGTGCCGGAATAGAATAAATTTGACGCAGCATTTTTTTTTCTTCTCAATTCATACGCTAAAATCTCCCGTAGTCATTGTGCGCATCAAGCAAAAAAAATCTTCATGTATACTTATAGCTCATTTTAATTACTTTTTAAGACTGCAGTGCTTGAGGTGTAAAGATATATATATTTTTAATCCTTTTTAGTGTTAATTTAAGTAATTAGCTCTATTCGAATAATTGGAAAATAAGAACACCGTTATTTTGTACTTGTAAAATTTCACTTATTAAAAGTATTTAATTTTCAATAATTAAATAATTATAATTTCATTAAAATCATGGTTAAAATTTTTACTAGGCAAATTCTCTAAAATCAATAACCTCCAACAGCTTAAATTATTCCTTTATTTTAACTGTATAACTTGCGTTCGTTCAATCAAAATGAAAATGGAATCAAATGAGGTAATTGGGATATATTTGGAAAAATGAAATAATTTTTCCATAGAGAAAAACATTCTTTCAATTTTATAATAACCAATTTTATAATAACACTAATTTTTCTATTAAAAAATCCCTCCCCAGTTGTCCTACTTGCTCAATGTAATTCAATTATCTCGTTCAAACCATACACAAAAAAAAAGATAATTGATGGGGAAAGCATGAGTACCACTCTTCTTCTCTCAAGTCTTCTCCCGCTCTACATTCGTTACGTTCTATTCGTTACGTCGTTCTCCTATCCGCTCTTTCTGCGTCATCGACGTCGCAGCAAACTCGGATGCACTTCTAGCATCCACTGGAATGCGGTAGAATTCCGTGGAGAGGCTATGTCGCACGAAGTAAATTTTATTTAACTCTCGGTATGGTGAGTTGATGGGCAGTGGGAGTTTCTCGTAGAAAAAGAGAAGATATCGAGAAGCAAGGGAAAGAAAAGAGAGATGACTGTCGAGAGGAAATCGTTGTGTTTTCAGAGTTTTCTCCACGGAGATTTGCCGACGCTGTCGATATGAAAAAAATTTAGAAAAAAAAGTAGTAAACGCAATTCTTCTGCTACGCGATCACGTCAATGTAACAACTTCAATCTAACCTTTGTAAGACTTAGAGTGACAGTTATCATCAAACTCTCCCTCGAAATTCCACAAAGTTTTTCCTAGTAAATGACTTATAATAACGAACTTTTTCGCCTCAATACTAATTCGCGAAGAATTCGAGAGTCTTCCGATTCGAAGTTATCGTGGTTGTTACTTGTATCAGACGCATGATTGCTAACTACTTTGCCGCGAACTCCGAGCGATATTTTATAACAATATAAACACTACACAAGGAAATATTAATGTCCCAAGATATTTATTCGCTTTTTCATTTTATCTAGTGAAACGATCGATATCCTGCAACAAAGTAGGTAAATATAATATAATATAGTGTGTTGTTTAAGAGGATCGTAAAATCGTTTGTTTTATCAACTAAACGCAATAATTTTCGTAAAGAATTTTCGTAAAAAATTATTATTATTTTTATAAATTAAAGTATACATATTAATATTAGTCTGATGGGTGGAATTTATGTTAAGAACGAAATAATAAGAACGTATAAGAACGAAAAAATATATTTTTTAATTCTCTATAATTTTTTAGTCTGATATGTGATATGATGTCTAAAACTGTCAAGTCGTGACAACATTAGCTTAATGTAAAAGCTATGCAGTCTGTACTTACAAAAAAATGGATTTTTAGAAATCTCCATTTTTAGAAATAAATTACATGAAAAAATAATGTCGAGTTCTTAGAATTAGATTTATGCCCGTTTCTACTAGTAAATTTTTTAAAATCTAAGTTCAATCAACTATTTATCTTTTCCTATAGTTCTAAGAATTAAAAAAAACCGAGATTAAAATTAATCTACAATGGCAGAAATGAGCATTAAATACCTAGTTATAAAAATTTATGTGATATTGATATTCGTATCTATTATATAAGGATGTGTCGATGTTCATAAATTGTATATGTATAAGTCGAATTTTATTGGTAAAACAGTGAACTTTATATTGGGGTTCAGTCTTCAATTTAGGCTCTCCTGTCTGTAATAAGCAAATGCAAAAAATGACTATAGGATTAGTGTTGTATCGAGCGTTTGTCGTCGAGACAGCCAATTTTCCATCGTTCACGCGAAAATCGCGTTAATCCTGCAACTGCAGTTATTTATGCAAATGTAATATTAACAGTGTCTACCAAGTTTTATAGTTTCGAGTTGGCTAACCGTTGGCGCTCTCTGGCGCAGTGTGGTGAATAGAATGGAGATGGAGAGAAAGGTTGTAAGGACGTTGGTGGTTGAAACAATCCCCAAGGCGCGTGCTTCACCGTATTTAAGAAACGTGCTTTAAAACTCGCTCTTATGATCCACTCGCTTTTCGAGAAAGCTGTTAACAAAGATGAACCTTTATTATCTTTCAGCCCACTTGCTTAAAGACCTTTCCTCTTTTGTTTGAGACATTTTCTTTTTCGTATTTTCATAAAAAAATCACTTAATCTTAACTGCTCATTTACGCAATGGTAACAATCTATTTTTTTATTCGTTTTGTTAAGTTCATTTCAAGGCAAATATTAAAAATTACGCTGCGTAATTCAATTTAATATTATAAATTGTAATTTTCGTAATTCAATTATTTGTGTATTAAGTACATCAACTTTCTATTGAAATCACCATATTCATCCAATTTTATTAAATTTATCGTTTTCTTCTCTTATATATTATACTGTATTGTATTATAAAATGTATTATAAATTTAGATATTATAGAAATCACCTCTCGTATGACAGACATATATTAGATATACTGATAGCTCAATATGTCATTGAGTTTTAACCTGCGTGAATTAGTTTGTGCAACTTAACCGTTCTGATGCCAAATAAAAGGGCGTCTAATGAGCGCTACGTTGCATTTCGCACAAGTCTGGAAAAGCGCTTCGCAGATTATTCCCCACGCGAGCATGTATTTTGTTTATCGAAAAATTTCTCACGCAGTGAAATATGATCTCGTATATCAGGCGATTAACGGATTCCCACGATTTATCGAAATTATTCGGCAACGCGACGGCCCGCGTAATTGGCGCCCATGCGCGCGCTAATGTCGGTATATAATATTTGAAGACATGGTTAATCTAATAATTTATTTTGCGCTTATCGATGTATATTTATTATGTTGGAAAATAGCGTGTTTTATATCTCAACAATATTTCGAGATTTTTAATTTGTGTAATACCTTGAAATATACATGAATAATCCGAAATATATTTCTATTAATTTTTCGAAACATTTTTTCCAACCAAATATATTTATACGTTTTATATATATATATATATATACATACATATACATATACATATATACATATACATATATACATATTACTTTTATATTGGGAAATTTCAAGGCTCAAATATAAATTGATAATCGATGATCGTAAACGCGTATAATTTTAAATTGTTACAATTCTCTTATAAAATAGAGATAAAATGAATTTTAATATGAACAAGAGTCTTTATTATTTTAGAGAATTATACTAGCAGATAGATATTTTCACATCATTAATGTGCAGTTTTATGTGCTTATAAAATAAATGTTTGAATGGATAAAATCGCGTTGCTTTCCCCAAGACGAAATAAATCGTATACAATTTTCGCAACTTTTCATGTGCGTGAGCGCAAATATTTGAAATTTGTCGCGCATTCGCTCGTATACATATACGCGTGATTTCATTTCCGACGAAAAACCATTTCTGTAAATAAGTTTTTTTCTTGCAACATGTTAACCTTCGACGGCAAAATATATTTTTTCCTTAAAAGAAGCTCTAGATGTTTAAAGCAGAATTATGATTCTAAATTCTTGAAAAAAACATTTTTCTTTTTGTTTTTCACTTGTATTTATGAGTTACCAATTATTATCATTAGTTACTCTTTACAAAATTTTAGTATTATCTATATAGAAATTTACATTTTTCCTTTTATTTATAAAAATTTTAAAGCGATTGTACATTTTTGAAAATATATTTTATCGAAAGAGTTACATAATCATAAAATTAAAAAGATTTATATAGATAACACAATTGGATGTTCATATTTGAAACGAGATTATTTTTATGGATATTAACTTGAGCTTAATCAGATGTACATCGCGTTGCTAAAAATGATTCGGTTACGAATATTTTCACGAATTCAGCTTGCAAATTTACGTTTATGCATCGAAATAATTCGTTTTAATAATGAATTTAAACTGTTTATTTTTATATTCCTGAAATTACTTCTATCAGTATAAGCTTAAATGTAATTATCATATATAAAGTTATTATTTTCACGTTGCAAAACATATTTTTATATTGAGTACATTCATCTGATAATAACTAAAGATATAGATTAATATACGGATTAGGAAGATAAAGAGCTACATTTACAAGTCTAAATTTTCCTCTAAAAAAAAAATAATATTATAAAAAAATATCATTAAAAAATAATATTATAATATTAAAGAAAAAAATAATAGATTTATTATGGTGAAGACTGCCATTCGTTTTATTTTACAAAAAAACATATATAAAAATATTTAATATAAAATGCATCTAATTTATTTCTGTGATTTTAAATATTCTAGAATCTACAATTTTAGTCCATATGAAAATGTTAAGATGAAACTTAAACTTTTATAATCAGTAATTTAAGAATATATCTTTTTCATTCTTTTTTTCTATTAATGCAAGATTTTGAAACTCAAAGGAAGATATTGAACAATGTTATGAAAAATATCAACAATCCTAGTAAGTATGTGTCTCTTCATATATTACGCGAAATCAAATGTTTAACGATGTAAAGGGAAGACTGAAAGTCTTTCTAACTGGCCACAGTTCTTTCGCAAGCATGAGAAAGAGAGAGAGAAAGAGTCCCACGAGATCCACCTTCCCCTCTCTCTACTGTCTTCAGTAACTACCTCCCTCTTATACTTCGCCCATTTTGTTAACAACCACCTGAATCTCTTAGCCCTCCTTGTTTCAGAGCAATCTTTCCAGTATATCCTTCCAAGAACTTCGTATTGTCCTACCATTTCTTCTTCCGACCTCATCCTACTCTTCACTATCGTCCACCCAACCTTCACCTCACACTCTACCACCATGCTTTATTCCTCAACGCTACGTTTGTTTCCGCAATTTCTTCGTGCGTCTTGCGAAGCAGCTTTCCTTCCGCATGTTTCTACCCACGTAAATAATTACTTCACTAGCCAAAAAAGCTCCCTTGCTGCTGTTCTTTCAGTACTGTTCTGCTCCTTACACTTCAAGCTTGCAGGGTTAAAGACGAAACGCTTTAACGCTTTAAACCCTCAGTGGCAATAAAGGCACCCTATGGTATATATATATAACCCAAATAATATTACTAATATCTAATAAAACAAAATGTCAAATACAACTTTACAGAGATTTGAAATTCGATAATAAGTTAGATTCGTTTAAGACAGCAATAAGTTTCTTCTAAGAGATTCAATCTATCGATTCATTAAATGCGCAATAATTCTTATAAGCTTTAAGATTTGTTTCATTACTGTAATCTTACTTTAAACAATTACTTCATACATTTCCTTTGAATAAAAATTTTAAGTATTAATTTCAGAATTAATAATAATAATATTTATAATTAAATTTTATTAAAATATTCAATTTTGTGACTGTAATGACAACATGTAATTAATTTTTATTATAATATTTGCTAATTCACAATATATTATAATTCATTTTAAGTTATATCAAAATTCGTTTTCTACAAGTATTCTTCTTCTAATATTATTACAGTACGGTTGCGTTTAATCCGTTACTTCGAACAATATTCAACGAAAGATATCGATCATTTAATCTTGACGTTTTAATAGATACCTTTTTTTTCTTGTCAGCTTCTTCTTGCGATTCGTTTCGTTGTCTTTTGTATCATTACAAGCGAAGGCTAACAATTGAAATCTACTTCCTAGTGAACTCTTCTTGTTACGGAGCATCGAGCGAATCGTGCTGTGATAAAGTGTTATAATTAGTCGCGGCGATAGAACATTGTTGCACCGGCGATTATATCGTTATGCTCGTTACAGTCGCTCGGCGGCGATCATTATTATCCGTTGTTATTGCACTCGGTATATAGTTTATTGCTAATACATTGCGACGGCGCACCTCGAGCACGTTCTCTACGAACAACGTCGGCTTCTGCGCTAACAGCGATAACTACTGTAATGCTCGATAATGGCATGGGAAACGTTGCTGCATAATGCTGGTTTGCAACCGATTGTTAGTTAAATTAATTAAGTGTTACTTCCCCAAAACTATATAGTATATACATCTGCTTTTAACAAAGAATAGGTTGATACAGCTACTCATGTGATTATGCCTATCCAAAACAAATCATGTCTCTTTGCAAAACTGATTATAAACGTCCATAATATCAATTTAAATATTCGTTAGTACGATCTTTTCCTCATTTCTAAATAATTTTACTTCAACAATAACTTTATTTATAAATATTTATAGACGTATTTGTATTATATATTTCATATTAATTCTTGAATTTATTTAAATTTTATTCGTATATTAATTTAAACGGTTTACATAAATTAAAAAATCACTAAATTGATTAGAGAGAGAGAGAGAGAGGGAGGGGGGAGGGAGGGGAAGGGGGAAGAGAAACGTAATTTTAATCTATTTTGCCTGTGCGCAATATAACATTTTAATTCATATTTAATTTCAATAAATTTAATTTAGAATTGATTTGTGTTAATTTATTGCAATGTACTCTCTTTCTCTCATTCTCTCCCTTCCTCTTCCCTCTATGTTTCTCTTTACTATATACTCGCTCTCACCACTTTCGGTCACTATCGGTCGGAACAATTAATCGTGACCATTGTATTGTGGTCATGAGAATAAATCAATAGCAAACTAGTACGAATTGTGTCTCCACATTAAAAATTTGTAATATTGTTCCGTGCTTTTCAGAAATTTGAAATTCAATAAATGATTACCTTTCTTAAGTTTCTCTGTGTGAAACTTTCACATGATCAGAAAATGTATCCTCTACAAGATTGTTCCAGGCGAGTGATGAATTTGATACGTGTATTAAGCCGCATAAACGTTGATAGCAGTAGATATGATGAACCGTGCATATTTCCATATTGCGTTCATACGATGCAATAAGGAAGAACTTTACGAATATTCGTAATAAATATGTAGACGACGAACGGCGGTAGACGATCCTTGATAACCGTCGAATTATCGAGGACGCTGCGCACAGAAGTTATGATTATCCTCTTTCCCGCCATCAAAAACTCTGCAATATTACGCGATAACTCACGGCGATCCCGTATATGTCCTGATCATCGTTATATCCAGTATATCGATCGAATAGAATCGATTCCGATTGAAGTCTATGATCGGTCGATTGCGGAGAACTACCGTCATTTGTGGAATACAATTTCTTAAATGTTGCATCGAATTTCCAACAATGGATCGACATTCTGTATCAGATATACTTAAATTAATCAATCTCGAAGTCTGAAATAATCACACTATAATATTGCAGATATATTATAATTTGTAGCAAAATAAAAATATATATATATATATTTTTTTAACAAAATTATATCTTAATTTATATAAATTCCAAATTTTCATTTAATTTTTACCGAATTTTATTTTAATTTATCAAATGTTTTAATTTAAAATATACATATAATAAATATAAATATACATATTTATTATTATTATTAAAATTCTCTATATGTAATAATTTATTGCAAGAAAAAACTAATAAAATCTAATCTAATAAAATTAATGGGATATTTCATGAAATGCGCGCTTTGAAAAATTTCGATAACTGCAACAGAATCGTGCTTATTGCATTTGTATTGATGTTTATGCCACTGCAGCATAGTTTACATAGTTTGGACCAAAAATTTTGTTTGTCAACCAGCATTATTTCAACTTGTATTGAGCGATACATCATGGCCTTTCTATACTTTTTTCGCGAAAGACGAACTTCGACAAAACTAAAAGTATAAATCATGGGGCGGATATCAAATGGCGAGCGAACGAAATTCCGACGCACGACGAGGACAAACCGACGCCATGCTTCATCTCGCGCGACAAAAAGGAATCTCGCGACTCGTCGATTATCCCGGATTGATGTCCTCCCGGATGAGCAATGCGTTCCATAATTCGTAATTCATCCCGTTGCATTACATCGATTCTCTTATAAAATGCTACGCGACCATTTTTTGTCTCGCCGTGACGGATTTTTAATTTCACGTTGATTTATTAATTTTGTCAACCGAGTATTTGATTAATAGTTTATATCATGTTTAATTAATCTATTTATACTGCCATCACTCTTGCTATATTGGCAATACTCGAATATTATTAACATTTTTTAGCAGTATATATTTTTCTCTAATTTTTTTGCGTCAGAAGTATGACATGTAACTATTAATAAATTAATCAAGATGATAAATAAGAAGCGATATTTATTATATTACATAAACCTCACAAAATTGCGTTGCGTATTGCCGCTTATTTCGAGTAGTAATATACACAAAAAGCGAATTTGTTGAAATATTAAAAAATAGATAAATACAGATTTGAAAATAATTTTGTTGCATCAAACTAATTACGTAGGAGATTGAAGTATGATAAACAATGCGGCAAAAAATTTTTGACATTCTAGCAATCAGCTTGAGCATTTTACATAATTATTTCGATAATTCTAAAATTATTTTTAATTCTTCAGCTATATCTATATTTTTAAACACTAAAAAATATAAGTAAATGAATTTAACAGGACACTGGATACAAGCTCACTAAATATAAATACTGCGGTGTTTATATGTAGTGTTTATATAATTCTCATATTAATAATAACACTAACATGATATAGATTTAAACGCCTAGTGTTTATATCAACTATACGATGAGAATTATACGTACTGTATATAGATGTTAAATCTACATTTTTAGAATATATTTCAGCAAAACCGTTTTTTCCATGCAGTAACAAATAGTTGACAGCATAAATTTATCTTACCATACTGTAGCGACATCTCCAATTTTACAAGCATAAAAGGGATCCCAGATTGCTTACCTGAAAAAAAAAACGAAATATGCGTGTTAGTTGAGGACATCGAGTGAGGCAATGCAGCACAAACACATCTCTTATCTCGACACCTAAATATTTGGCCAGATGTCATCCCGCGGCTTTCCCGGAGGGCTCTCTATTACGTTTACGCACATATGCGACTCGTATACATGTGCATACAAAAGAGAGGATGCAACCGAGGATGCATCGAGAAACTCGTGACGTCAAGTCGGTACCTCACAAATATGCCCGTGCACAGACACATGATGGAATATTAGATTGCAGATTTACTCTTACCGAATTGATGAATTTCTCATTCATTTTGTTCAAGTCCGTTCTTTTACAGATTGTAAAAGAAACTATCCAATTTTCCATTACTTCTAAGCAGTATATTTTCCAGTTTAAAATTCTCTAAATCATAAACTTTCTAGATTACAACTTTATCAAATTATAAGTTTCTAAATTATGATTTTCTCTAGCACAGTCTTTCTCAATTCTTTCCAATCTCTTTTCCTGACTTTCACAATTCTCCTTTCCAAAAATGTAATTCATCTCGTACTACATATCCTAGATTATCCTCTATGTAATTTTCTGTACGAGTATTATATTAAATCATAAAAAGCTACGCTGTCTGATCATATTATAACACACATTACATGATTATAACCTGTTATATTATAATTAGGATTCATATCAATTTCTGTAAACTACTATTACATAGTAAGTCATTAAAAAAACGTGTAATACATGGGAATTTAAATTTTCAGACTATTGCATTCGATAATATAGACCATAATCATAAGAAAAAATTACTACATGCCGCATTTTTAATTAAGGTAAACGCTGAAATCCTTTCTTAAATGCGCGTTTTCTCATGAAATAAGTATAATGTGCTGGAAGTAAGGCTACGTCCAAGAAAATGGCTTTTCTCGTCGTTATTAATGGGAACGTGAGAGGACGCAGACACGAGGTATTTTAGCCAGATGATAAATAGTCCCGGTATTCCTAGGTTGATTTTATTTATATCATTTATACGCAACGAGACTGTCCACGTTTTGATATATATCGCTGGCCTGTTTATTTCTTCGACTACATTAAGTCACACCCGCCGCGAGGTTCCATTTTTTCCACCTTTTCTCTTGAATCTTTCCTTTCGTCAATGACGAGAATTGATTGCCTTATTGATAGTCACGAAATACGAGTGATTTTCATGATATTTTACCTACATCTTACAAACTTGTGTTGTATAAAATATATGATATAAAAAAGAAGATATATTTTTATATGATATTAACATTTTATCATACTAACGAATTTATTATTCGGAAATGTAGAAGAATATATGATTGATAGAAGATACGATCGAAAAAATTGATAATTGAAAATTTTATGGTTCTAGAAATATTTGTAAAGGAATTTATGACTAGACATATTGCATGGTTAAAGGTTCATAGCTGGGAAAAATTTAGGAAAAACGCAACACATTTTTATAGTCTATGTAGTTTTTTAATTAAAAGAAGAAGGTTGATCGTCGTGAACTTTTCTGGTCGGCGATGTGGAACATCGTAAATCAGGTCAGTGTCCTCCCTGAATGCGATCGATCTTCTTCGAGGAAGTACCTTCCAAGGCAGCTAGTGTCAGGTTGAGAGTCACTGACACGTCTTGCACTTACGCTTGCACTATCGAGACGAAAGATCCGAGTGTGATTGAAGACTGATGGCAAAAGCTTCGAGGAAAGAAGAGAGAGTGAAAGAAAGCAATACGATTGGTAAAACGTATCATGATGCTGCGAGTTCTTCAGAACGTAGGCGTCTGCGGACACATTTTATTTAAATCAGGATTATTTAAATGCTTGTCTTGCGTGTTGCTTTGGACCATGTGTGATAATGATTGACGCCAAGATGTTATTTTATTTTGAGATTGGTATTTGGATGTATAATGTATGTGTGTATGTGTTTTTGTTGAACCAATGCTGATTATTTATGTAATCATCTTGTTTGGATCGCTTATAATTTACATATAATTTCAAATTATGACGATATATTTTTTAGTTCAATTTATACTTTTTAAAAGCAAGAATTTGATGAAAACATGTTATTTTTCATAACAGAATTTTTTAATTTAAAATGTGCAATTTTTTTAGCTGTGATTTATCTCGGTATGAAAATTATAATAAACATAAAGTTTGAATTTTTGTGAAGTTAGAGCAAACAATTATTAAACAATATAATATAACATATTCTTACATCTTTTTATGAATGACATTGCGAATCTTTTATTTCGCGTTTTCTTCTGGAGCAAATTTCTACATTACAGTTTTGACGTGAATTCGTGAATAAAAGTCGATTCTTTGTACGTTTCCAGCCGCGCGCGTTAAATTAGCCACCCGTCGTTCCGTAAATTATCGCGAAGTGGATACCGATTATTCCACCCGCTTAATTGGCGACTCTAACGACGACAGCGAAATCTTTATGGCAATTTATCGTCGCCCATCCGCTGGTTTCTCGCGTTTTTCAATGTGCGCCTCTCTTCCTCCCAAAATAACAACGACATGAACCGCGACATTGAAAATCATCCGCGCTAATTAGACACATCCGCAATTCAATCGGAATTTTTTAAGTCGATGAATATTCACGGATTAAAGGTCCAAAATAATTCTACAATGCTTTCTGTTATAATTCAAGACGACAGCATACAGTACTTATAATAAGAATTTTCCATATTCATATCGAGAATTTAATTGCTCACTCTTATAAATCTCGCAAATTTAAGAGGCTTATAGAATATTTTAGAATATTTACATATATATTTATATACATTAAAGAATATTTTATTTGTTTTCAAATACAAAAAATATATATAATTTACTTCTTAATATTATTTTTTTTAGAAATATAATTATTTGCAGTCGTTTTCTGTCAAAATTTTTATCTCCGCGGGAGCTGCCACTTACACTTTGTATAGTTACAAGCTTGATAACTATAAACTTTGAAGTCACTTCATAATTTTTCAAGCACAAGTTGACGAGACATGAATTCGTTCTTGGCGCAGTCGGATGCACCAAAGTGTGACGGTTCCTTTATCTAATGGCATGATCGCAAAGTCTTATCGGGAGTCACGGAAAGCGATGAGCACACGAGATGCTGGTGGTCTTTAACCCAAAAACGTCCGATGCATTAGGTGGCCGATAATCGAAAATCAATAATGGCGATAAAGAGCCTAAGAAAAGTAGAACTTGCAGGCGCAAAGTCTCTCTTGCATAATAAATCTCGTGCAGATGGATTCAAATACAAAATATGTTCTCGAGTGCGTACGTGAAAAATTTTTTAACTTATTGCTTTCATCGTTCCTTTATCATAATACATTTTATATTATTTATAAGTATAAAATTGTCAAATTAATTTTAAAGAATTATATACTTTACATAAAATATCATTATTTTGTAGTCTACAATTTTCTACAGCAGAATTTCTATAATTAAAAAGCACACACTAAATTATGATTCAACAATAATAACAATAACTTTAATAATAATATTCCAATTAAATATTTGAAAGATAAGATTTTTCTATAAATTATAATTTCTCAAATAAAAAATCTCGTCGCAAGACTTTAAATTATTCAAAACATTCTCATAATTGATTTCTCAATAAGAACGACCAGTATTTCCGTTGACCTAGTAACCTCGCAGGATTAGTCTGAGATCATTCGATCCAATTTCGTGGACGTATCATGTGAGACGTAAGGAGGCTCGTCTTCGATGATGAGAAGATGCGCAGAGTGATTGACTATATATATTCGGTACTCGAAAGCTATGTGTATATATACGTGAGCGTGCATATATAGTCTCAAGTACCTATGGTACATATCCGGGTCCGTCGCAGAGCCCTTTGGCATTAATATGTCGCTATCTAGGGGCCGGTGGACAGATATATCGAGGAGGGTACATAAACGTGGCGAAGCAATAATCCGTTTCATCTTGCGGCACGGCCGGCGAATCCAGAGTACGAGGGCCATACGATCCCTGGATCACGTGCGCAGATGATCTATCTGCACGTACGTATTCCTCGACATACCATCCGCGAGTACGTCGTGCCAATGTTCTCGATACGTCCTCGAGATCGATCTTTCCCATATCGTATTACGTAATACAAGATCTTTTCGTTAATCATTTCTACCTTCATCTATTATTTTAATGTTTATGAACTTTAATGGTAAAATTTCTGTTCATTAATATAATTTTTATAACAGAATACTGTAGTTATTCGAATAATTATTAGAAAAATGATTAAACAATTAAGAACAAAATCATTGCTTGTTATTTTTCTTTATCTGTCTCATAAATCGACAGAAATGGTTTTATTCTATTTTCACAATATACTATTGAAATACTCCTACTTGAAAGATAAAGATGTATATTGCGCAAGTGAATGTATGGAGGAAACAATAGAGTTTCCTGCTATAAGAGCTAACCATTGTTCGAACAGATTTACTCATATTTTATAATCATACCTAACACTATAAGCATAATTTTAAAATGTGAATGTAATGTCTCTCCAGTCAAATAGTTCCCAGAACAATAAAAGGTTTGATTTCTACTTCAAAAATATCAGAAATTTTTTAAACAATCCCTTTTTAATTTTTTCATTTCTTTGTGTCTTATTTAGATAACAAAAAGACAACAAAAAACGTCTTAAAAGAGTCATAAAAATGTTTTAAGTTGTGAGACAGTTTCTAAATTCTAATTTTCATCTATTATTTTTCAAATTAGTTCTCAATTCTTACTACTTTTGCCAAGAAGAATAAGGAATCGGCTATTTTCAGCAGCTGAATTTTTCAATTTTCCATTACGATTTCATGCATTCTCCCCAATTATAACTCTGCAGTTCGCGAAAGGAATAAACGCAATGTATTCAGTCTCGGTCGAAGGGTTCGCGCTGATATATTTAATTATGCAGCGAATTTCACCCTCGCTCTGCGGTCGGTCGCGCTCCATTTAGCCTCCACAGGGTGAGACGTCTCGACGGGCAGGTGGGAATCTCGATGCGAGATACAGTATCATTCAAGAGTAGAAGCCGGAGAATATAGCGGGTGGTAGGATGAGATCTGTATTACGGATCAACAGTGATGGAAATGGTTAGGTGATAGGAAGTTGGAAGTCTCAAGTTTGTCCGAATAGACTACCAACCGAATCGATATATAAAAATGAGAGAAATGCGCAGAGAAAAAGCACTTGATAGTTTTCGATCACGATTATTGGAAAAAATGAAATCATTTAAAGTTATAGTACACAGAAAAATGTAAAGCAAATCAATATTTTTTATTTGCTACTGCTTACATTATTACCTTATTTATATTCTCTACTATACTGAAAAAAATTTCTAGTTAAAAATGAACAAACCACACAGAAAGTTCAGATATGAATCAAAATTCTGGTTATCTCAATTAAAATTATAATAGATTCAATCAGAAAATTTTAATTTGTCCATTTTCAACCAGAAGTCCAATTAATGCAACCCAATTTTTTTTAGTGATTGGCTAATTCGCTTATTG
The DNA here is from genome assembly GCF_000143395.1 of Atta cephalotes. Classification (NCBI taxonomy): domain Eukaryota; kingdom Metazoa; phylum Arthropoda; class Insecta; order Hymenoptera; family Formicidae; genus Atta; species Atta cephalotes. The sequence goes on along the minus strand of NW_012130160.1, from coordinate 297,917 downwards.
TTAAGTTTTTCTGTGTGCCATAGTTTTTAAGCTATTTATGTTAAATTTATCAAAACGAATTAAGTAAGTATTTTTTATAAATAATGATATTCAAATTACGTCAATTAGTTTATATGTTCATTAAATAATACATTCCACGTTTCATATAAAGAATGAAAAGAGTGCAATTTTTTTATTAGAATCTGTCCTTTTCTCTCTCTTTCTTCAATACAAATGTTAAAGTTAAAGTTTGAACTTGAAATGCATAATTGGTTGTACATATGCCGTACTATCTATGAGAATGAAACATATGAATGATTTTTGAATTTAATATAATTTTGATTATTTGAAATTATATACAGCACATCTACTATTCGATCAAACTCTTGTATATTTCTCAATAGAAAATTTTCACTAAGGCGGTTTAAATCACAAATTGCTACATATATTACAATCTGAATTTCCCAAAGCATGAATTTAATGTAAAATTTTCTCAAAGATCAAATGCGGACTGCGCTGACTATATGGTGCATCGTTCTTACCATGCAAAACTACGGATGCACCCTGTCCTTCTATCCTGACGCTTTTCCCAGTGGGTTCCTTTAAACCTTTGCTCTTTTCGCGAAAGAAGAGGTCGAGCCGATATTGGACCGCAAATTATTCACGTCGACGCGACTATGTTTCTTTTGAGGTAGAAGACATCAAAGATAATCCGCACGAATTCGATTAACCCTATTTCATCGATAACGTCTTAACCATAATGTGATGATCCAAAAGCGAATTCATATATGATTTACGTTGATGATTATATCTCAAATAAATAAAAGAAGAACAATAAATCATATAAATTATTATAAATAATAAATAAGTATTGAAACGAACATCATATAAATGCTTCCAAAAAATGATCAATATTGAAAAAACACAAAAAAAATCTAACAATAACTCAAAATCTACTAACTAGAATATGGAATTTGTTATCTTAATTATGTTATGAAGTTTGTAATATTTTTATATAATTTTTTGTAAATGATCACTTGATATATGGTAGATATTTTCGCTAGTCCATTATATATATATTCAAATTAGGATTAAAGCTTTCAAAAATTATATATATCGACGAGAGTTCTGTCTTACAAGAGATTTATTAGAATTCTCCATTGATTCTTTTCAGAAATAATTTGTGACACATTTATGATAAATTGAATTCAAGAAAGTAAATTTAAGAAACTATATTTGTAAGTATTATAATACGGTATTATAGGTAGATTTAAATATTTAGATATTTTCACATTGATGGAATTTAATACATCTTTCGTTGCAATGACTGTACAAAAATTTAATTTCATTTAGGTATATGATATAGAATAAATAATAACGTAAAATTTTTTCATGTGTAATGATTGCTGTCAAGATTACATTTAGTTGGATGTTGAAATTGAATAGATATTTTAGAGACAGTTGCTTGAGCTTTTGGAATATCACATGGAAATCAGTTGCACTAAAGGCAACAACTTGATCTTAGCTCTTGCGTAGAGAACATCTGACGTTTTGTGTCAACTTTCGTCAGCTCTTCTTACTGAATATGCTCGAATCTGAGTACAGAGGGATATGAAAGTCGAAAAATTGACGTCACTGCTGGGGATTCGCCGACATCTCGGATTTGTGGTAGCGAGCTTCGATGGAGCACTTTTTATCCATTACGTCCGCTTAGGGAGAGCTTGCGAATGTGAAAGTGCTCTAAGCGGAGATGTCAAATATATTTTTCTTTATGATCCATGAATGATCCCAAATCTGTCAAACTTAAATAAAATTCAATATTCAGATGAAATCGATTAATTCATAAATTATCATGATAAAACGATGAATTTAAATTAAATCAGCAAATATAAAGTTCTAATTGACGTTCATATTTTAAAAATCTTTTTTAACTCTTAAACAAACAAGAAAAAGATTCGAGAATTATATTTTAAATTATAATCTTTTGGAATTATGTGTTTCTATATAATTAATTAATTATTTACTCAATTACGAATTGTGTGAGAAATAATAAAATTGAGAATTTAGAAAATTATATAAAATTTTAATAATATTCTCTTGTCTCAACAAAATCATACATATATATATATATATATATATATATATATATATATATATGTGTGTGTATAT
>NW_012130160.1:276223-295749 GCF_000143395.1 Atta cephalotes | reverse complement strand
ATATATATATATATATATATATATATATATATATATATATGTGTGTGTACATAGATTATCAAACATTGTTCCATGTATCCGAATTTTATCGATTTTTGCTATATCGAAAAGCATAGCTAGATGTATCTATCGTCGCACCCAAGAACGATGCACACCGATTTGTGCGCGGCAGCAAGCACGCATTATCCCTTTCTTCCCTTAAAAAACGCATCGCACAAAAATCTGAAAATCAAACAAACCAACTTCCAACAAACGATAGGCGTACATTGTTACACTTATCTCGTTATTTGTTTCGGAAGTCAGGTCAGCGAGTTCCTCTTTCAATGCATACCCCTTTTCGCCACTCTCACCTCCTACCTCTTTTCTATTACGGCTCGTATCCGTGACACGTTCGGCGGAGCCACCACAAACGGGAACAATGTCGCGGTATTGCGATCCTCTGCAAGCAACCGAGAGCTGTATCAGCTCTAACATGTTTTCCCCTCCCTGTTTTGCTCTCCTTCCTCTCTTCTGTTAGTTGGATCGACTCTACATTCCGCATCCGTTCCCGCGTTAGTATTAGCGCTTAGGCGAGTGGCACAATGTATCCGCCTCGTAGTGTATCCTACATGCATATCGATGGGACTATTGGTTGCTAGTACTGAGTCTGCTATACCGAGTGACCAGTAAATAGTGACAATGAATACCAAGAAAAAATCAGGCGAAAAAAGTATAACAGTATAATTGTCATTCCTAATAATTGAATGATATATTAACTATATTATGTAAAATTCTCTATTTCAAGAAAATAACGAAGATAATTTCACATTGAATTATTGAGATTAACTATCGAATAAAATTTTTCTCGCTAAATGTGATTGATCTCGAAAGTATGATTGTTATTACCTTAATTTTAAACAAGTAAAGAGATAATCGCGGGTTTTATCGATATAATGGTAATTGTTAATTTGTAATTAAATTAAGTTTTACAAAAATTGAAAGTATTATTTTTTTTGTTCAATTTTAAGAAAGTATTGTATATAAAAGAGAAAAAAGAGAAAGAGAGAGAGAGAGAGAGAGAGAGAGATAGAGAGAGAGAGAATTTTAAAATGCATATTAAATTATCGTTTAATTAATTTTTAAACAATCAAGATTTGGGAATTTGACGATAATGCCAATGATCATGTCAAATCTCGCCACGCAATTGTGCTTTGATAGCGGCTTGTAAACAAGCAGGATATTGAGTTCACGCTACGAGAAATCTGATGATCGATCGAGGAAGCTATTGCTGAAATTGGCTCTATGCAGCCTTGTTCAATTTGTTATCAATTCGTAAGGATAATTCTCGAGATAATCAAATGACTAATTTCGTAAATAATCTTTGTGATAGTATCCTTCTTGTAAAAGCTTTTAATTTTAAACATAAGCGAAGATTTGATGTCTTTAATTTTTTTTCGAAGCATTTACGTCAGCAAGCAGACGTGGTTTTATTTTATGTACAACCCGTTGCATCGACGTTGGAATTTATATTTAATGCACTAATCGCACATGAGGGAAGGTCGGTGGGGACGGGATCGATTGCGTGTCCCTTTGACAGTGGCGCGTGCGAAATGTCGCTGATACACGCAACATTGCGCACAATTTGATGGTGTCGTTCGATCAACAGGCACGACATATTACGTCACACCTAGGCAAGCTTGAACGCTGTCCTGATAATGATGTGCATCACGCAGATCGACAATCAATTGAACGACGATAAATTACACCTTACGATTATGTGTTTTTAATAAAGACACAACTCAGTATATTTATTTTACTTTATTTTATTTTCCTTATGAGAATGTGTATTTTGGTTACTAGCATGTTTCACAGTTAAGACAATTATATTTTGCCTTCATAAAAAGTTATTTGAACTACTGATCTGTTTAAATTTACTATATGATTATATGTTTCAATAGGTCAATATAATTAAAAAGTTCTAAAATATAAAAAACAAAGATTTTCACAGAAAAAAATCTTATATTAATAGATAAAGTTATCTAATATCAGAGAGAAAGAGAGAGAGAGAGAGAGAGAGAGAGAGAGAGAATATTTTAAAATAAATTATATTTTATTATATATTATTATATAATATATAAATCAAATAGACTTACTTAAATAGAAAGTTAGAACTAAATGTTTGAAGGTGTCTCAATAATATAAATATAAATAATAAGGAGCATACAACCACGATAGATGTTGAAACAAAAATAATATATTTATTATTATTCTATAAGAAAACATAGACGTTTCAGTCAAGATCATCATCATACAGATGATAATAAAGGATTACAAATAAGTTAATTAAATTAAGAAATCATTAGTCAAAGAAATGTTAATATAATCAAGATGACAAAGAAAGAATATATAAAAAGAAAGAATATATACAAAATATTAAAAAAATTATCGCAAGTCAATAAGATAGTAACAAGTTCTTTTTCTTTCCAATTGCTTGTGATACGCGTTAATTGAGTAAGATAAAGTCCAGAGAATGAAATTTACCAACAAAAATATATATTAAAAAGGAAAAAAAAGTTTATATAATAATATTTATACTATATTCTGTTTATGATTCCTTTTTTATGGAAGCAAAGAATGATTTTGTGTGAGAATACGGAATTTCCAGATTCTATTTAAAAATTGAAGAAAAGAAAAACGCTTTTTAATAATTAAAAATATTTTAGACCATACAATGATTAATTATTCAGAAGGAATTAATTAATTATTCAATATAAATTCACATTAAAGCTCGCTTATCATGTATTTTTTAACACAAGTCCTCGCAGACGTAACTCTAAGTATCACAATTTTAAAAAACCGAGAAAAATCTGAACAAATGGTAAGAACTACTGCAAGGCAAATTTTTTGGAAGATCATGGCCAGCGAACAGTATTTATATAAGGTATTAATATGAAAGAAAAGAAGAATATTAATGGAGAGGATAGTTCTATGTGTAAATAGAGGGGATTTTTCCGATGATTGGCAAGTAGATTTCAGGAAAGCATTCTATATCACTTTGTTTGTTTAAGCAATTATTTTGTATTATTTAATATGGATTATTTCGGAGACCATTCTTTTATAAAATTATTCTGAATCGAGAATACTAACTTGTTTGTAATCCTTTATTGTCACCTGTATGTTCTGATGATGTCAAATCAATCTTGACTGAAACATCTATGTTTTCTTATAGAATAATAATAAATATATTATTTTCGTTTCAACATCTGTTGTCTGTGACTGTATGCTCTTTATTATTTATATAACGTTAGAATATAGAACCTTCAAATATTCATCAAAATAAATCGCCAATTATTATAATGTCTATGTATATACTGTAAGATAGAAATCTATTCATCAGTAATATAGTTACTATAGTTACTATATTTACATTAATTATAATGTAAGAGTAACTCCGGCAAATACACCGGGGATTTACGTCGCAGAAGTAAAAAAAAATAGAAGGAATGGAAGTAATTTTCCCGCACATAACTACTTTGTTACATATCTTTATATTATGTTATATATTGTGTTATGATTTCAGTTTCTTACTGTTAATATTAATGAAATTATTGTGAGTTGAATCGATCACTGTGTTGGATAGCGCTATCATAAATTATAACCTACATAAAATGATTACTGTAGGACGTGCAAAAGATTTAGTGGTTATTTCGCGATATATGAGCGTAGAGGAATAATAAAGCATGTATAACAAAATACAAGTATTTTGCTCTTGTATCTTTTGTTTAATTTGTTGTCCTATATATCCCACCTGTTTGGGATATATGGGCATTTTTAGTGGGATTTATGCTCAAAGTATACAAAGTGAGCAGATTGAATTCAGTGCACTAAATGCAATAAATGCATTACATATACAAAATATAATATATACCTCATATCATACAACTTGTAATACATATGGGAAGATTAAATAATTATTATTTATTACTTCATACATACATATTTATCATTCTTATTCCTTAATAAAACTTTATAAACGCATTTTATAAGTTATTGTGTTTTACTTATATATGCATTATTTGTCAAAAATTTTTCATGAGTCGTACATACCCCCCCCTCCTCCTATGAGTAGCCATACATCCCACTCCTATAGGATATACGACAAAAATACAAGAGTTTAAAAAAATTCATTTTTTAATACGAAATATAAATATTTCGGATTTCCAATATTTTTTTCATAATAGTACAAGGTATAGTACAAAGATAGTACAATAGATAGTACAAAGTATTTACTGATGTAGTTCATTTATTTTAAACGTAGTAAATAATAAATTAAGTTCTTGATAGGTGCGACGTATATATATATACCGAATACCCTAATATTTCAAAAATAAAATTTGTATTGCTTTTGAAATATTATTGTTATACCACAATAGTCTATATTATTATCTCAATTTCAATATTAATATTGAAAATCAATCAGTACCTGGTAAATTATTTAAATTAAAATCCAATATCCATTAAAATCTAAACTAAATATAACACACCGAACATAGTATATAACTTCAATAATTCATGCGAACAATTTGAATCTTAGTGCATACTAATTTAATTTGTATATACAGTTATACATTTGATCAAAGCAGATGATACTCTTTTAATCTCCATGCATATCGAAAGCAAGCAATCTGTGACAGAGATCCGGTGGATAAGCGGGCATGATATCCGTACACAAACTGAGAAGCATTTTCGAATTCAGAAAATATACGAAGATCTACGGAATGATCGGAGCGGTTCGGAATCTGCATTGCCAAGCATGTGATATGACCGATACGCGTTCCACTGTGACAGGTATCGAGCGCGGACTCGTTCGCGAATGTAGCGAAACGCAAAGTCGCTCGAACGAGAAGATAATTTATCTTTTAGGATACATCCCGCTTTCAGAGCGCGCAGATGCATCCAAAGCTCGCGTCCCGCGTCGGTACACATTCAACGAAGAAAAGCATCGCTGCACCGGCAATGCTTTCACCAATATGCATCAGCAAGTCCGTGTCGCCGAGCGATTAAGTCATGCCAAATCACTGTGTGATATTGAATACTTTCCTCGGACGTGTATATATTTGTCACAATGCGTTCGAATGCAATACCCGATCGCGATAAATGCAGTCGTATCAAACGCTCAGAGTTTAATATCGCAGAACATTCGTAATGCATTGTAGAAGTGCAAGGCGAAAAATTGATGGAATTTTTGTAATATGGCACGTTTTATAGTATCAGACATCACTGGTACGTGCGTCACACCTCTCATGTGATATATTTTGAAATATTCTATTATTATATGAACATGAAAATATGAAAAGCGGTATTACAATGTTTTTATATTACAGAGTGCCTCATAACCATCGTATAATATTTTTATAGTGTATATTTATATACTTAATATTCGAAGTAAACAAGGTACTAAGAAGAAATGTAATTTTTATTTTCACAAGAAAGCATTTCCCATTGGTATTTACTGTTATAGAAGATACTGTAGAAGAAGGTATTGAGTTAATCAGAGTTGCACTCGCATTGGCGCGCGCGAAAGTGGCGGTCTAATGTCGTTGAAAGTTTGGACGATGGCAAATCGGCAAACAAGATCATCGAGAGCTTGGCGAGCCGCGACGAGCTCGCGCCCGGCGGCGACGAAGTCAAACCGAGTGGCAAATTACAAAGTCCATTTTCAAGTTTCCCGCCTGGCACGGCGTTCAGCTCGAAAATTCGATTTCCGCGACGGATGAAACTTTGGGGCGCCGATCGTGCCGACGACTTTTTTCTCGTTTTTGACGACCCATCCGTTATCCGGCGCAGAGATAGTTCTCGCCCCATCGACCCGGTCGAGACCCGGCTGCTCTTCCGATTTCTGGACTGCTCCGGACTTGATTTCCGCCCAGTCAGTTAATGCTTAACTCGACATCGTAAATTTATTTCGCAGTTAAATTCCATTCTTCAATCGAGGGAAAATGATTTTAGATTTTTATCTTGCACAGAAAACTTATAATTATATGTATCTACATATATATATTCAGTAAACATCGACTAAACTAACTATAATCAATATTACAATTTCGTGCGCGACAATGTAACTCGACTATTATATAACGATTGTTATATGATAATCTCGTGCAAATTATAACAACGATGTTACATTCTAACAATTACATAGTGATATTGATTGATTTACTATTTAAAAAAATAATATATTATAAATATTATATCTATTATATATATTATAGATTTAATATTTTTTACAAATTATACATTGCAAAAAAATTTTAATAAATAATGTTGTTTGAATAGTTTTAAGTAAATATGTACTAAATGTAACACATATTTATTTAGTAGAGCACTAGTAATCTGATTTAATTTATTTTTTTATTGAGTGTAAATATTTATTTAGTGTAAGCAAATGTTTACTTTTTAGTATTAAGATTTAGTAAATTTTTTTCATCACACATTGTGTAAGCAGCTGGAATGTTTTTTGTGTTGCTAAATATATCTCTCACATATGTGAGGAATATAACTATATTCTTGTATTTAAATTAACGTTTACAAATAAAAAAAAACCGTGCGCGATACCGTTGCTGAACAATATCGTGAAATCAATTAGTGCGAAAGCACAGGCGTTTTCGATAATGGCAATTATTCGCCGGCGATGATACTAATTTAGCGCGCGATATTGTGGCAATTTATCGCGATTAAACCGGCTCGCGTAATAATTTTTCAGCGGCCACGTTGCGTCGGCTCGCGCAGACTTTCTCAGGATTCAAGACAGTTCTCGTAGCGAAGGTCAGCCAAGTTAATAGAAATAAGACGGGATTAATAAACGGCTTAATGAAACATTCCTCCGGATAGCAAATTAATTGGGAGCGGCAATTCTCCGAGGCATGAAAGTGACTCACGTAGCGCGCGCTCCGTAAAGCGTTTCGACTTCGAGCCCTCGCCAATTTTCTTCGATCAACGTTTGTTAAGTTACTCCCACGCTCATCTCTCACATTTGTATTATAAACCAATATTACATTTACATAAATGCGGAAATGTAACGCCTACACGAGCGTGAATGTATTACATCGCTTTGTTGCCTGCAAGTTAATTAATTTTCAATTGGCGTAATGAGTTATTGATGATACATACACCAACGAATCGCTACATATATATTTTAAGGTGTTATTTTTTTTTCACGTAATCGTTAACATGAAAAAAAGATCTTGTTAAAGTATTTAAAAATTTAAGTAGGTACAGATCTGAAAATAATTTTATTAGATTATAAAAATAATTATACAGGAATTTCGGCATAATAAGTAGTGCTGTAAAAAAGTGATATTTTGTTTATAGTTTGAACGTTCTACATATTATTTTGAAAGTCCAATAAAATTGTTTTCAGATCTGTATATCGCTAAATCGTGTTGGACGTTGTTCCACGTTGCTCGAAGAGCACAATTGTAAGAATAGATCTGTAACATCTTGTATATCAGCATACGCAAATCGATATGCTCGATCGACGCCAAGAGTATAAAGAATATAACAAAAATTTTGTGAGTTGGTGAGAGAGCGTTGAATTTACGCCGGCAGATTTAAGATCATTGGCATGGCGCGACTATCTCGTCCTTTTCACCGCCTAGAGTCAGGGAATCGGCTTTAACGAGCGCAAGCAGCATCGCTTTCACAGCCGCCCCGCGTTGCACGGATGCGCTCCGCGTGCATGAAAGCTGGTGCCCGTCATCATCGGCTGTGAGATATGGTCAGTATCCATCAGCGTAGAGTGGATGCGCGTAGTTCTGAATGGCTTTCTAATTACGAAGGGCCGCGTGTGCGTGTGAAATATATCCGGCGCGGATTGCGTGTCAAATGACAAAGAAAGCACGTCGAACGTCTCTCACGTTCCGTTCGGGCCCGCGAAGATAAACGAGTGGCGTGCTTTCGAGATTTACATTCAGACTGATCGTCGATGCTCGTATCTAATTTCAGATTATCCCAACCTTTCGAATTTTCGAGCGATATTCATAGCATTATGAAGCACCGGATTTACGGGACTGATGGCAAAGTGGAACATGACGAAGTTACGCAAGAAAAAAGCAATTTCAAATTCCGATTTCGATAATATTATTTCAGTAGATTACGAAACTTGAAGAATTTTGAAGAAAGCTTATTTCTTTGATGAGAAACTCCTAATAATGATAAAATTCTTTAAAAAGATAATTCTCTTTTTCTCTGTGACGCATAAAGAAACAAAAGTTGAAAGAAATAGTATAGAAATCTGTTTTACTACACACACACACACACACACACACACACACACACACACACACACACACCACACACACACACACGCACACACGCACGCACGCACACATATATATACACATATCTATAATGTATGACAGTTTTCGAATTGCAGTTGAAGATGTCCTGATACACCAATCTTTCACATGGCATTGCCATACACTCGAAACGTAAATCGAAGTCGCGATTCCGTGATCTATGTAGATGCCTCTCGTGGATGTCCCACTTCGCCCTTAACTTATCTCGAATCCGAGAATCGAATAACATCAATCTCCTCTGCGGCTTCGGGGCCTTTCCGCTTCTCGAGAGCTCCGTCGTCCTTGTACCTTGTCGTCGAGTCCCTTTGTCTTCACGCGCGTGGAGTTATAACGCCGGGGCGACGCGATGGGAACGGGGGGTGAGTGCGGGCTTTTACGCGCGATTTATTGATTTAAGCCCTTCCACCTTTACCTTGCCCTCGCACATGCCACACCCCACCTCCGCTTTTCCCTGGCGTCGCACTTTTCTTGTCGCATCACACGACGCTGTCGGCAAGCCTGAAAAGACGTCGGAAAAGCAAGACATCTTTTGTGTCTATTAAATACCCCTCGACTGAAGTACGGTGGTCACCGGTTGGAACAAGAGCACAAAGGGCCTCTGGTTAAGATCATCTCGAAATTCGAACATCTTTGGTAATCTGGAAGGACTACCGGAGTCCTCCAACTTCGAAGGACCCGCCGAAGAAGTTTTCGAGTGCTCGTTCGATATCGCTGACGAGTAACAGGGTGACTTAATTGCGCGGAAAACATCGTGCTGACCTTTCGATGTGCTTCTCTATTAGGAGACCTACATCTATATTACAATTTTTTACAATTACGAACGTTTGGTTTGCCATAATATTTGTACAATCGGCATTATTGATTATCTTCTCAAATCTGCAATACTTGAAATTTTTTAAATATATTTTTTTAATAGAACATTTATTTTTATCAAAATACTATAAATTTTTGTATAAATTTCTTTATCTTATATTTTCTAATAACGAAACTTTCAGAAATTTAAATTATCGAAAAGTGCAACAAATGGATTAAGATTTCGATTAGAAAAGATTAAGATTTAGAATTGTGTTAATTTAAACTATTCTTATTTTTCACAGCAATTTATTAACCGATGTATGTCGGAAATTGCATCGATTTGAGTATAACGCTGAGCGTGCGTGAGTGCCCTTCGACTAATTGGACAGTCTCTTCCATCCTCATCGACATGCGTCAAATGATAATTAATAACCTCATGCTTGTTGGCATGGACAGTAAACAAACAGCGATGGCTTCGCATTGAGAGATCGACGAACATTGAGAGGTCATAGCCTCTTTATGCCTCACGCGAAGCGCATGTCACTCTTGCGATGTGTATTATACATTGTGGCATTTACATCATTTCTTTTATATATGAATTCCTAATCTACATTTTTAATCTATAATTTTAGTTTTTTATATGTATATATATATATATATACACACACACACACACACACACACACACACACATACATGTATGTATTTGTAATTATACGTTAAAACTTTTGTTATTAGAAAAGAATCTACTTAATAGTTCAAATAAATTAAATTCTCAAATTATTTATCAATTGTTTATAAATAAAAAATTATATTTATCTAGTAGATTAAAATAGCAATTAAAACATTATTATCACACATATACACACAAACTAAAATAAGATTATTATTTACAATTTTATTATTACAATTCATCACAATTTATTAAAGACACTTTATAAAAATAAAAATATAAATAAGATAAAGATAAATATTTTGCATATCTCTATCTTTGTTTCGAATGCTGCAAAAATTTAAACAATTTTATCCATTTAAGTTACTCAGCATGGTGGTTAGAGTTAGTCTTATAAATATTGAGAATTATATCTATCCGATAAATCTTGAATTATGAATTTCTGTTTCTTTTCACATTCATTCAGGAAATCGATTATACAAAACATATAAAAATAATCTACAGTAAAGCTTGTTAGCGAATGCATTGCGCTCAGGTTAGGATCATAGCGAAGCAATTATCACAACTCGATGCTTCTCCAAAACAAAAGAAAAAAACGCAGATCATTCATGTGCAAATGTTCATTGCAATCTTTGATAAATTTCTCCGAGCTGTCATCGTCGGTGCTATTCTAATAGATCAAAAAGACTGACGTCGCGCCGTAATGCATTCCAGACGTGCATCGCGTCGCGACGTCACGTTCTAGGGTGACAATCTGGAAGGAAGTCTTCAACGTCTTCAACGAATTTCTTCACGGCGATTCGCAAGCATCAGTGACGAAGAGTCTCTCATCCTTTCTTTATTCGTCAAAGCGGCCTCTTACAAACTGGTGCTCCAGAAAAGTGGCACGCGGCCGAACTAATGACCCAAAGGGAGAGCCAACCGACCGCTCGCGATGGCCTTTCGTAGAGAAAAAACGGCAAGATGGAGGGATGATGCGAGAGGAAAGAAAAAAAGGGATTCGCCTTTCCGCGTACTAAACATTCATTAGCGCCGTTGGTGCTCTCAACTCTCCCTTTATCCTGTTCGTGAAGCAGAGCTGTCTTTTCAATATGAAGCTTCTTCTCTTGTATCTTCTTTCCTATACCTTCTTTCCTATACCTTCCTTTCTTTTTCTATCTCTTAGAGCAGTACAATTTTTGTCATTTTTTCTTACTTGTTCTCTTTTCTCTTCTCTTCTCTTCTCTTCTTTTCTCTTCTCTTTTCTCTCTCTCTCTCTCCCTCTCTCTCTGTTTTGCTAGTCTTATTCTTCTTCATCTCGCTTCATCACGATGTATTCGCTTCCTCGTAAGCTAGTCCATTCTTCTTCCTCACTCGTTTGCTCTCCCTTTCTCCTATCTTTCTTCTCTCTGTCTCTTTATTCTTCTTGCCAGTTAATAAAACCGGTAGATCTACCTTCCCATCTCTTCCCCTTCGTCATCGAGATCTATGAACCGACGTGTTCGCGCTCACCATTCCAGAATATACTTCGGAGTTTGTGAAGTTTTGCTCTTGAGATCAAAGACTTGGTTTTGAGAAGGTCGGGCTTTAAACTGTATTTACACCGTGCAAAGTTTGAAAGTGAAATTTGCGACCTCTATGAAGCTAGTATCCCATTTTCAGAATTTTGATATAATTAATAGGGAGTCTGTTTCTTCCCTAAAGAGTTTGTGAAGTTCGAGACATATTCTGAAAAAAGTTTTAACGATTATGTATTATAAATAAAGAATCCAAAAATACATGAATATAAACTACACTTTTCATATAAGAAACTTAATCATAACTTTTTTTATCAATAATATCAATTTGAGAGTTCTAATACTTTTTGGAACTTAAGACTCTATCCAGAACTCTTAAAAAAAATAATAGATCTCTAAAAAAAATTTTATTCATAGAAATTAAAAAAAAATTTGATCCAGAAAAAAATCATTACATGAAAAGAACGGTTTTGCTGAAGTAAAAATTTAACTAAATACAGTTAGAAAATAATTTGATTAAACTATCAAAATAATTATGTAGAACTGAAATGCTTAAATGTCTAAATTTTGTATAACAAGTTTTATATACCTGTTTGTACTTGATTTTCCTACAGAATTATTTTATTGATTGAACAAAATTATTTTCAAATCTATATCTACCTAAATTTTTAAGTATTTAAGCGAAATCATTCTTTCTGTGTAGAACTCAGTTATTTCGTTATTTTATTGGTTTGAATATTGATAATATAATAATCGTTAGAACTTTTGAAGAACTGTTTAAAATTTCGAAAAAATATCATCTTACAGTTATTGCATTTTGATACAGTTATTGCATTGCACATTCATTTACGCGATAAAAAGTCATCGTTCTTAATTAGAAAGCGTATGGATAAAAAAGCGTTTATATATCAGAGCGCAATGCTTTAAGATTTAAGGACAAGTAAAACACTTTAGACCGGTGACGAAAAGGGGCGATGGAGAAATCACATTTGGGCGTTAATTTCCTTTCAACCGTTGCTTTAGTGGCAATTAAACTGGACGATCGTTACTGCATTTATAGACACCGAGTGATGCTACCTAATAATACGCGTCGTGCCCGCCTCGGGTCCTTTGAATGGGACTCTCGCCAGGATAATTAGAGATAAACCAAATTTATTCGCCGCGACCTAATTATTCGCGGCCTGCTTAATTAATAGCCGGATGCAAATCACGCTTGAATTGTCGAACCTAGTCGATCGTGAGCGAACATCGTTCTCATGATATCGCGAATTTTGGAAGATTAAAGAGATAACTTTCATAAATTTATCGGACCATTATTAAATGTTTTATTTATGGCGGTATCATTATGTCGCATTATATTTATGTAAAATTATACATTGTTAATAATTAAACCTTTCATTTCAAAGTTAAAATTTTATTTTAATATTTTAATGTACATAGTTCAGACACACTATAAAATATAAAAAGTTCAATTTTTTATTTATATTAGATGAACAATATTTTTGAGAAGCTTTGATTCTTTAGTAAATCGAGTTATCCTAGAAATGTCTAATTTTTTTTGTAATAAAGTTGAAGTATCAAATTTGACGTACAAAATTCTAGAATAGGTTAACAATGAAATTAGAGAGAAAAAATATTGAAAATATAACTTCTAACGTATATATTAGTTAAGATATACACGTAGTTTTAATGTTTCATCTAAATTATATAAATATTTATGATTTAGGTAGACCTTGGTAAGGCAAATGTTCGATACTTTATTTAAAAAACCGTTTTAACATGGAGTGTAAAACTCATTATCGATCAATTTTGCTTCACTTTTTTTTACTATGCGCATTTTTAAACTTCACCGTACGCATATAACAACATAGCTCTTTGCGAAACACAACATATATATTTCATGCTTAGCAAATAAATCTACCAATAAATAGAACCAAAGAGAAATCTGGAAAAAAAATACTAATCGCGCCACACGTTTCTGATTCAGAAGTCTTTGCTCTTGCTGACTTAAAATAAAGCGCAGCGTAATACCAACTTATCATGCAGAGAAGCAATTAAATTGGCACAATCATGATTAGCCGACAAATCGGTTTGAAATTTGCTCAAACGTTATTTATCTAAATCTTATCCGAAACGTACCGAAAGAATTGCCGCGAGGGAGGATGGACGCAATTAGTGATTCATGTGAGCATTTATTTCGCGGATGTTGTACGTATTCGTAACTCAAAACTGTTGTTTAAATTACAACAGCAAATACTCCGATGACACAAAAAAAGTAATAACGATTTGACGGTTTGTAGGTAATGAAATCATATTTCACGCAAATAATTCATATAAAATTTAACATTTCGTACGTGCAAAGGACTACATTATGATGTTACAGAAATAGAATAGTATTGATTGAGAATTAATGTCATGTTTAATAGGTTCTACAGGTAATATAAATTTATATGGTTGATACAAAATAAAATAAAATAATCTTTTAATTGCAATCTTTGTCGATGTCATTTTTTAATCATTTTTCTTTTACTTATATCAATAACGTTATATATTTTGGAAAAATTCGTATCTATAAAATACAATTTTTTGAACGCATTGAACGTTATAAAAAACAACTGTGGTTGTGTTTAGCAGGAAAAATGATTTTGCAAGTTTTTGATATGTTTGATACTTGTCTTTAAATATATATAGTCTTAAA
Source organism: Atta cephalotes (assembly GCF_000143395.1). NCBI lineage: Eukaryota > Metazoa > Arthropoda > Insecta > Hymenoptera > Formicidae > Atta > Atta cephalotes. Next base: position 281,751 of record NW_012130160.1, on the reverse strand, counting down.
TATATATTTCTCACTAAATTCAAATGTGTAATCAATTATATTAAAGAAAGCTTACAAAGTTGTAAAATCGCTTTTTCTGCTGAATGCAGCTAATGTATCATCATCGTTTAAAATACTGACGTGTTAATTACGTATTTAATGATACATGTAGTTCATATCACTTCAATATTAGAATTAAACATTTTACGAGAAAAATACGAGTAAGTTAACTTCTCTTATAAATGTGTATCAGGTTTCTATCGGATTGTAGGATCCAAAATTGCAATGAAGTCCCGCAATCGAAAACCCAATGGAAATATCGTTATCTCGCATCCTGTATTTCTTTTGCGTCTTTTTTTGCAGCGCCTTTTTCCACTTCGACGATACTTCCTGTCTTATCCTGCAGCTCGTGCACGGACATCTAATCGGAAAGGAGACGACGGGTTTTCGAAAATAGGTTCGTATTTTTTCTTCCGCTCTCACAAAAGCCAAAGTGCCAAAGATGGAGGACGCCTATCTAACAGTAAGGAAGGCGGGTTAAACGAAGAGGGGGGGGGAGGGCCAATCAAGTCAGAACACACACAGTGGATTCGGAAACGAAGCAATTTCTCTTCCAGCCACGTTGCGCACTTTTACTCTCGTAGCCCCTGCCCCTCCTTTCGCTCCTAGTTTCCGACCAACGTCCCACACTCACGTTTTGCCACCCCCATTCGCCAGTAATCGACGTGCACGGCGGAATTTCTTCGGTCGCGGGCGAGAAAAGGGAATTTTCCTCGAGATAACGACCGGAGTTCTTCGAGAGGACTCTTCGAGGAAGAGAATGAGAGAGAGAGAGAGAGAGAGAGAAATAAAAAGAAAGAAAGAGAGACGAGAAAGCGGAGAAACCGGCCAACCAGCAAGAAAGCGAGACGCTCGCCATTAGCGCCTCCGTCCACAGCGTATAAAGGAGAAGAGAAACGTGCAACGCGGCGGCGGCCATCGTATCGCGCCGAAGGGCGCGAGAATGCGTGAAACGCATCGGGTCGAGGCACGATGATCCCCAGATGCCTTTGTATGGGTCGAGCACGCGGGACGTATCTTGATTTAGGACCGGGGATGCGCTTAGCGGCGGATGCGATCGCGACCGTGAGCCTCGAGCATGCGGAAACGCGACTGTAACTTGCAGAAGAAATTATTTTTCCTTCCGGTGGTTTATCATTGCCGCGAGATAATTTTATTAAAATACAAATGCTTAATTAAACTATATTATTTCGCACTTGTGTTCACATTACCGTGAAACGGTATGAATTGAGATTGAATTTATATTTTCCTAGTAAGTTAATTTTATTTTTTGGAGCAATGAACTTAATCGTAGAGACCAAAATATAATATAGATTACATAAAAAGAACAATTTTGCTAAAATATTTAAAAATTAGCTAAATATATGTAGTTGGCTAAACAATTTTGTTGAAACAAAATTTTAATCAAAATAATTGTGTTTAAGGAGACTTAAGTGACGAGCAATGCTATAAAACTTTCTGATATTCTAGTAAGTTTGAGCGTTTTATATAATTATTTTGTTAATGCAATAAAATTATAATCTGTATTTAGTTATTTCATAAATTTTGAAATACTTCAGCAAAACCGTATGTATTACTGTGAAAAAAGTTTTGGTTGCGCTCAAACCTGTCTCGTATGAAAAATTCTAGCTACGTCAATGTAGGGTCATTTAGGTACAACTCTTAATTAGTGCTGACTCGGCGCAACGGGAGGCGCAGTTCCGATGACTTACGTGAGGAGCGGGAAAAACGACGTCGGCATTAGACGCGGAATGTAAGGTTCTCTATATATGACAGTAAGTTTCGTGTGTGTCATAATCATGTAACGTATATTATATCTGTCTTCACATCACACCTGTCAAGCGAGTTGAGATACCTGCGGACGCGAGAGATATACTGTTCATTAGAAGACGGAATCTCTTCACAGCTCAAATTTTTCAACCGTTTACCTTTTTAATCCTTTCATTAATTACTATTCTATCAAAAAATTAATATTTCTCACTGTATTTTATACTAATAAATGGCTAAACTTAAAATAACATGTGTGGCTTATATAATAAACCACGAGACTAATGAGAGGTAAAAATGTAATAAAATTATATCAGTTTGTGGAATCATTTTGGACCACCGTGTACAAAAGTCGTCCGCGGTGCACCACGATCGATCTATCGGACCTATGAAATTTCCGTGAAATCCCGGCGTAGAATTTTCCGCGTAACTTTTACGCGGCCTGATTGGCGTTGGCCAATATTCAACGGAGAAAAAGTAGCTGCATTCCCGACGACCACCGTTGGAGCCGCGGCTTTCGAAAACTTTCTCGTCGCGTCCGATAAAAAGTTCGAACCGCGAAGTGACGGTGGGAAAAAGGGCGGGCGGAGAGAGTGGTGAAATTCCCTATGAAATCTGATTCCGGCCAGCCATTATGGCGAATTTGCACAAACGAAGGAAGCGCAATGTGGCGTCGTGTACCGACCATTTACGTTTAACGACTCCTGCGACCGTTCGCGGCGCCGGATTGTACGCTGTATATCAAAGGTATACGCTGGCACGAGCAATATTGCAACTTTTATTACCTACTATTACGTATTACCTACTGTCGTAGTAAATTACTCTGAATAGCATTATATGAGTAGCGCCACGAAGGGAGAAGCTGTAATTGAATTGGTCAATATAAAATCAATGTGAAAGTCTATAATTTGCGAAAATGAAATAGCGATTAGAATAGGTTTAAAAAAAGAGCTTTGCACTGTGTGCTATAACAATACATACAGAACGCACTTACATAATATTATATGCAATGATGTAAGAAAATATTAATATAGTAATTTCAGTTGAACGTATTAGTGCGCATTGATGCACATTAAAGCCGTCGTATATAAATTGGCATAAAAATTTATATTTAAATATATATTAATAGATTAATATACAAATATATATTAAATTGCAAAATCTTTATCATGCTGTTTCTTGTTAATTATGTAGTTAAATTATTACGGGTATTTCCTAAAATATTGTATGTATTGGGCATTTTATCGTGCAAGATTTGCATTTTCAACAGTTTTAATAGGCTGATTGAAGAATATTTTTTGGTCTTTATTTATCTTTATTTATAGGAATGCGCTATGTATAATAGTACTAAATTTTGAAAATTTTTTTGACATATGAATAATATTAATTAAAAGATATCTTTAATACTAGCTATGTGCCTTTTAATAAAAAGTATATTTTTACCATAATACATTTCTGTGATATTATTTCTCTAGGATATATTAATGTCGTTACAAAAATAATTTTGGATTATTTTCGTTTGTAAAAAGATTTTTCTCGTGAAATTATTTCTGTTAAAAATTATTTTTCTTGATATTATTTCTCGATTATACTTTCTCGCGAGCCGATGATCATTGATATCGCTCTTATATGAAAATAGCAGTCGATGTAATCGATATCCTGGCAAAGTCTGTCGACGATTTTAATTTAGCTGCAGTGCGCTAAAAATATCGACGTGAAAATGTCGCAAATAGAACGTTCGTGCAATGTAGGAGATCAATGACGTCGATTTAATTTTACTTCCGTTTATCAATTAATAGTCACAATTATAGTTTATCAATTAATAGTCACAATTATAATTTTATTATATTATCAGTTCCTAAAGATATAATTAGCCGCTACTTTTTCTAATTGAAATTAATTTCAACGTTTTCAATAAGGTATTCTCGACATAATCGCATAGCACAAAAGTATGCGCGCAAATGCGCTTGCTCGGACCACAAACTGCAGCTTCGACGTTGAAGATTTATGCTTTAATAATTATTGTGACATCGGCGCTCGCGTGTGTAAAGCCAATCAATGCAGGTGTACGTGTGTACGTAGTGCGCCAGGCTGCGCGCGGACATGCGGATGGACGAGAGCGACGGACAGGCAACCGCAGTATGCGAGGAGAGCCCCTCCAACGTGGATATGTGCGAGGAGAATCCTCGGGGCCTCCTTAGAAAGGGGGGTTATCTCTACTGTTCAAGATGGCCACCTCGCATTCCTCTATCGGTCTGGACATGACCGCACCGCCTCGCGCGAGATCAACCACCGTTCTAAGTTCAGAATTTACGCCGCTTCGAGTTACGCGAACGAAGGATTGACTGACCGGCTCACTAGATAAGCCGCGAACAGACTGCGTGTTTTAAACTTTTAAAAAACTCACCCGTGAACAGACATCGCTATTCATGTAATCGTCTATGCGCGATTATTTCGTCATGCTCGTAGAAAAGCATTTACGCGTTGTTTCATATCATCACATCTTTTCTTTGAAGCAGAGACGACGACTGCTTCTGAAAGATTTACAGTCTGTTCTACAAGAGCTTATACATCATATTAGCAAGAAGGGTTATGAGAATTTAAAAAAGTATATACCGTTTTTCGAGTACATTGATCTACCTCGTCATAATATGTTAGGCCTTGCCTAATATGTTCTTCATATTAATCTCCATTTTGTTATATCCTGACTAGCTATACTTTCTGAAATCTTAAAAATAGCATCACAACTATGATCTGACTAGTAGTCTCCTGATGTGAATGTTAATAAAAAAAAATTTATGAAGAGAAATTTTAGAAAAAATGTATATCTAATCGCGAAACAGTCAAATCAAGTTCAACAAATATAAAATCGGCTCAATTACGTTAGAAAACTAAGACAGTCGAAAACATGTCTAGAAATTATCAGTTAATCAAGCACTAATGAAAAATAATGGAAAGTGGACGACATATTGAGCAATGACGAAGTAGGCTATTGAATATATAATGGTACATGATATATTTTTTTAATTTAATTTTCTAATAAATCTTCTTGCAAATTAGTGAATACGCTCTTGTATGATAGTAATTGCACTAAATCTGAAATCAGGGACGATCTTACAATTACGTATTAATTTGTAACAGACGGTTAAAAAGAGTGGCATAAACGTTGAGCACATCTTAGTTTTTTATTTTGTAAATGATCTGCCCCAAGTTTTTCCCTATCTTCCTAGAAGATGCTTTACATATAATACCAATGAAGTATTTTTATTACTGCTACCTCAATATATTCAACAGACACTTGAATGAATTGTGAGAAATTCGTTGCGCGCCGGACTTTCCGTAAGTACTCCGGAACGATGCGATCGCAGCTGGGACTTTTCCCGCGCGCGGCGAGTCTGGCAATATCATTAGCAAGTGAAAGAAGTAAATCGTTTAAGGTCCGTCGCGTCGGTTTCGTTTATGGACGCGCGGAGAAGACGCGGGCGCGCATGCAGCAGAGACGGTGCGAAGACTCGCGTAAAATTAGACTTTCAAACGGCGCTTGGGAACTTCATGAGAAATAAGAAGAAAGAGAGAGAGAGAGAGAGAGAGAGAGAGAGAGAGAGAGAGAGAGAGAACGCGTCGTACGACGACGTATCGTTCGTTACGTACTACTACGTCCGTCCGTCCGTTACGTAAGTAAATAAGTAACGAACGAACGGTCCGTCCGACCGTACGTTACG
>NW_012130160.1:260532-276203 GCF_000143395.1 Atta cephalotes | reverse complement strand
GAGAGAGAGAGAGAGTAGCCTCGGGTCAGGAACCGATCTGTTTCGATCATCGCGTCCTCGTGAAATATAAGCAAGCGTCGCCAGCGTATTTTTATCCGGATCGTGAAACTTCTTTACGCGACTTCGCCCAAGAGAAACTTATTGGTGAAACTGCCGGGCAAATTCGCCGTGAAGCCTTTCTTTTCCAACCGACCGAATTAAGAAAGGAGTACATCCTTTGAAAATCCATAGGATTTTCGGAATCTTACCGAAGGAAATTCGAGTAAATCCCGTTTTTTGAAAAAGCTTGTTGAGTTAAGAGTGGTTAAAGTTTAATTGGAACTTTAAGTAAACTATTTCACATTGATTATATTTCAAATATGTCTTGGATATAAAAAAAACATAAATCCATCAAATGCAGGATCAAGTAAAAAGTAAACGTATGGAAAAGCGTATTTGTCTACTTTAGGCTTTCAGATTTTCTTAGGTTCCAAAAAAGAAACAAATATCACGAACTGTTTTGTACATTTATATTAATTTTAATAAATTATCCTGGTAAAATATTTCAATATTTTCTCAACGCTTTGCCACGTTTTATTAAAAAATTAAAATAACTGTGATATAACAGCTGCGACGATAATTTCTCACAATGGCTATCCGACGGAACTTCTAAGGCACATTTCGTAGTCTGTATACGAGAACAAGGAAAGTTCATTGCGCATTCGCCAAATAGCTGCTTTTAGTGCCTCGTCGAACGAGCGAGCATACTGTAGCACGCTCCGAAATTATTCTCGCTAATTGCACAAGGAAGCGCGTTATACGCGTTCCGTTATCAGCACATCGTTGGAAGTGTCGTCGCGGGAACTGCTCTGTGTCGGTTATTCATATTTCCAAAATGTTGTGTTTGGAAATATTAACATACATATTATTTTCTCTAGAATTAATTTTTTAAAAAAGATTTTTATTGTCACAGTCCTAATTCTTTCTGTAAAATTGTTTAAATACCAGAAAAACATTTTTAAAACCAGCTTAGAGAAGGACTTACTAATTAATATTCAAGTTTTCTATCATATTCTCGCACATGCATGTATAAAGCTGCATGGTAATATATTGAATGCATCAGAAAGTCGGAATAATTCACGGCAGTTAGCGTGTTGTCAAGAAGCGATCCAAACTATTGGCATCTCTGAGGAAGATATCGGATAGCATCGATACTTTCGAGCGTTCTAATTTGACGTCACTCGCTGCCACCAGAATGCTTGCGAATTTCAAACGCGAATATTATTCTCGGACATGGTGGAATATCGGTAAACCACTTTTCCACTGTCCTTCTTGTAGAGAAAGCACGTTTTCGCGTGGAATGTTACATGCGAGACAGAAGAGCCTTTCCTCTTCGACAGAAAGAAAAATATTCCATTCTTTTGTCAATCAGTTCTTGCTTTGGGAATGTACTTCACAGGTAACTTGAAGAGGCATGTGAATTTGATATTTTTCGATATCGAGATGAATGAACGATGTAGAACTGTTTTGAGATCATTTATAATACTATAATGTTACTCTATTATTCAGTATTGCCAGATAAACCCACAGTAACCAAAGTAATTCACATCATGTAACAATGTTTAATTCATTAATAAAAAATAAAATTCGCTCTCTTCTGTTGTAGATAAAAAACTGAAAATATAAAAAAGAAAAACAACATCAAAGTTGCAAGTCAGTACTTGTTAATATTAAGTGAAATAGACTGAAGTATTTTAAGCATGTAACAAGAAAAAGAAAACAATTTTCAAAGTAACCCTTGATGTTTAGTAATATTCATATGCGAATATATAAGTACAATTCATATGTAAATATACAAATATCAGTGCCAGAGATTGGGGCGCTCAATTTGATTTGTTGGACTTGAAACATAATCATAAATTGAAATAATATTCTTACAATTAAATTAGTTAATCGTCGAGTTAATAATAACACTTGATATTAAACAAATAACAATTGATATTAAAAAAATTTCTTATCAATGTTTATTACCTTTAAATTGAAAAATTTTAAATTGACGATTAATAATAAAATTCGTAATTTTGTGTCTTCAGAAAAAAAGAAAGCAAAATAAAAGTTTTATTTAACGAGATACTAGGATATAACATAGAAACACAGCATAGCATTTTCAGTGTTTCACTCTGCATGTGTGAACATTTCGAATCAAACTTTAGTTATGTTGATTCGAATAATAGAAGAGCGATATATGTATACAGAGAGAAATGACTTCTCTACTCAATGGAAATAAGAAGGTTTACATAAATATTAAGATAAATGTCCTATATACATTCTAGAGCCAATTTTAATGTTCTCTTTGGCGAAGAAGAATATCTCTTACCCGACAATTTCAAATTTCGAGTTACGTGAAACTCCTTCCCGGGACTTTATGGTCGATTCTATCTCTTGTACGAGATATTCGAGGTGCAACGGATATTTGGATAATAATGATCCTGAGTTATGTCGGCATCTTCGAACCTGCACCGTCCGCCAATCATCAGTCTTAACGATCTACCATTCGCATTACGTACCGTAGACGCGTATGTTACACGCGCTGCTATTAGACGCACGTGGGACCGACGCGAGTGAAACTGAGATAGAGAGACATAGAATGGAGTTTATTACACGTACTATAATATAAGTGGCTGCATGTGTCGCAAGAATATAAAGAACGGGAGTCGACAAATAGGAAATGGACACGGTATGAAATAACCAAGAAAATAATGAAAGTAATAGAAGTAAATATATATTATTAGATCTAGGAAGTGGACTAAAAAAAACAAAGTAATAATAAGTTGGTATTGGTATCTATTTCTAACTGAATTTTTTGTACCCTTTAGCTTTTCTCTTTTTCTTTGTATACGTTGGAGAGAAAGAACATTATTAAAAGAACAGACTTTAATGACATATATGAAAAAAATTGTAATAAATGCGACTGTATAAATATTTTTAACAAAAAATGCAAAACGTATAAGATCGGATTTTCTCATCGCGAAAATGCTGTTCATCCCCATTGCCGATATCGAATAAAAGCTATAATTCATCCATCTAAGTACGGTTCAATAATGAATTCTCTCATTACAGATTCATATCTCTTGTCAATTACACGTAATCCACATATCTCTCGTGCGACGTCCTGCCGCGCCTTCGCTTTTGCCGCCCTACAGATTTATTCACGCTCTACTCGTTGCGCAAATATACAGTATCGGACGATAGTCTCGCACCCTTCTCGACACTGCGTATCCGGTCGACGCATATATCTGTCGGTTGCACAACACCCGCAACCTATGTGGTAGCTACAGGATTATGTCCTGACCTCCCTCCCCGTCACTACCCCCCTGCGGCTCCATCCGCCACGCTAATGCGTTCGATTGAATATTCGAGGGTGCGGCATGGCGAAGGAGGAATCCCACCTCGTATTCACCAATAAGGGTCCTAGGACGCCGATTCTCCGGAGGAACAACGATCCTGCGTGCGTTCTCGAGCGATCCATTTTAAATGCACAGGAGTCGTTGTTGCAGGCGCCATAATGAGGGGGGGGGGGGAGAAAATGATGGTCGGAGAAAGGAGGGAGGATAGCAGTCATGCCGCTCGGATTATCGTTTATTGGTATACTCTATGGGGCCACTCTCATCTCTCCCTGCGATCTAGGCGCGTATAGATATATCTAGGGTCATACAGCGTATATGTTCTACGTGGTTAAGCACACGTGCCCCCGATATTCGAGATCCCCCAATCTCCCCCTACCTCCCCCGGCCCCTTCAGCGTTCTACCAACGGTGCACCAGACCAGAGCAAACATTCTAACGCGAAATTGGTTTTTGAAAATATTGAATGGTTAGTCGCACGATGGCGGAAAGGGAACGGGAAAGGGTGGATGAGCATGTTTTTCTACGCAAGCACCGTAAGAGCGCGAACAGATTTCGAGAGGGTGATCTTTTTGCCAGAAAAAAAAAGTAGGAAGGGTTTCCCCAAACGATGTCGTACGTATGCCGTACGTGGAAAACGGCCGATAACGCAAACGAAATCGCCGCAGTGATCGATATTATGAGTCGTCGGGTATGCCCTATCGCGTTTTGTTCTTGTAAGGTGCTACCGCGTAAATCCTATATCCACCTAGAATCTCAACTCTCTTTGCCCGCCAAGCCATAATCAGATTTCGCGTACAGAGCGAATTCGCGGCGCTGCCTATCATCGGCGAAATTTCGAAGGTGAGCCGCTATCAATCTAAAATCCTTTTGGGTATCTTGGGTACATTCTTCGTAAAAGAAAGAGGAAAGAGATAGCGAGATGAATAAACAAGCGCTAATTTAATCATCTCTTTATGGAAAGAACAATTTTGCTAAAATTTAAAATTAGCTGGATTTGAAAATAAATTTTCTTTGACTAAATAAGAGAGAACGCCAATAATCGATTAAAGTTAGATGTTATGAATACAATACATATTCTTAATTTAAATTTAATTATTTTTTTAGCTAATTCTTTTCATGTAATAATTTATATCTTAAAATTACTAGGATACGAAGAAAAAATATATAGTATGAATTGTAATGATAGAAAACAAGGATAAATATTTTGTTGCATCATTAATGTAGTTACTGAAGATCTACATAGTTTTAGAATCAAAATTATTATCGTAAAAATGTGACTCTTATTTTTAAAATCAGGGAAAAGATATTGATAGATAAGTCGTAAATTTTTGCATGGGAAGTATAGCATAAATGATTTATTTAATATGTCAGTATTAATTGAAATTGCACAAAACTACATTTTCGGTAGCAAAATTTGGAAAGACGATACACGTTATGAATTTACATTATGAAGAATTTATGTGCATAAACATATTTCAGTTTGTCATTAATTAGAAAGCGTAGTTTCCCGAGCGCGCAAAATTATTTTAATGTAATTTCGCGCGTCGAAGGATACAGCTGGGATTTAGGGAGGGGAGTGTGGAAAGTCGCGGTGTAAAATCGATCGCGGCGAAATTCGAGTCGGGGTTGGCTCTCCGATGGTATCTCTCCGTGAAACGCGGTGATTTATGGGCGTATTGTGTATCTAGTATGGAAATTTTTTTCGAGGCGAGAAAAGCAGAGCGCAGGGGTGTATATCACCAGCGAGAGAACCGAGCATGCTAAATGACGCCAGCAAGCTAGCGGCGCACGAACGCAAGAAATGCTATCGATAAAATTTTTATAAACTCGATCAGTTATCAATCTGAAAAAATGCATTGGGCGAATTAAATGTAACCACTGATTTTTTTAGATTTAGTAAAAAGGCTGATACATAGGAACATCATGTTGACATTAATATCGAATTTAAAAAAAATATTTTCATATACTGCAAAGAATAAAAAATTATGTCTGTGAGCACATCTCTGGAAATTCGCCATAAATGCGATTAACAAAATTAGATTATTATTGATTTGATATAATCTTTCATAGAAACATAATTGTAAATAAAGATCAATCCGTGTAATAATGACAGATTTTATTGGCAGAAATTGAAGATCGATCGACATCTCGTAATTTCCTAGACACTTGATCGACAAACTACCTACTTTTTCCGAGCGTTTCTTCTAACCGTAATCGCACTAGTAGAAAGAAGAAGAGAACGGATTTCGACATTTCTTATTGCGTAAATTCCTCGCGAACCGGTTGAGGATCCCGGGATTTATATATCGCATAGAGGGAGGCGTCTCGCCGTGGAAGAACGCGAGTAAGAAAATGCAGAAGCGCTAAAGCGAGCTGAATGTCGCACAATTCCTCGCACTATAATCGCAATGTAACTTTCTCCCTTTTTTAACACATACTGTTTTCAGATTAAGAAAATTGAATTGTCAAATTTTATATTTTCTTCATTAAATTCGAACAAAATGATTACATAATTTATTAGTTATGTTGCCACTTTACTGTATGACGAATTGAAAATGCAGACAAATGTTTTTCAATCACTATATTTTTTCAAGAATTGATAACTAAAATAAATACATTTAATTAAATATTGTCCTCATCGCTAGCATAGTGGTCATTTGTCTATAACGTCACCTGTGAATTATTTCGTCCCTCCAGAGCCTCTGAATGTTGGTTTTATAGGTATACGTATCGATTGAGCACCGACTCAAATTTAATTCGATCGTGTCATCATTACGCGCGTAATACAGTGGCCGTTACACTTAATAATGCCATCCAGAGAGATATCCGGGAGCTTTACGACCAATCGCGGTTCCTTATACATGACGTGTTCTCACAAAGGAGTATCCGGTCATCTCGCACCTCACCAGAAGGCACCTCCCGGACGGTCGGAGAGCAGGTTGATGCCTGATCGCTGGCTGGATTGGCCGGGCCGATAGATCGGCCGATCGATCGATCGATCGCTTGCTCGATCAGCGGACGAACGGGCGGACAGGGCCTCGATCCCAGACTGTAATCTTACGCGTGATACCGAAGGGAGAGAAGAGGAGGATGCGTAATTCACACCCCCGCGGCTGCGGGGCGAGGACACGGGAGAGTGGCCGAAAGAGGAATATCAAGGCGGGCGGTGGTGTGGAAGACACCATCGCAGGGACGCACAACAAGCTTTAGAAATCTTAAGGTTAAGTTTACATTTGACACTTGCTACACGAGGTATTTTTAGTTGACGCTTCTGGCGTTGGTTTTCTCGTATTGTCGCATGATCTGAGAGAAAGAGAGAGAGAGAGAATTTTAGGTATTTGTAACGTAGTTAAATTAGATTTACATGATGTTTATCACATGACATTTTCATTACATTATGCAGACGAACAAAATCTCTCTCGGACATCGCATGGTAATGGGAATGTTGAAAAAAATGCCAAATAAATATGTCGTGTCAGAAATGTCAAATGTAAATTTAGTGAATTAATATAATAGCATTGTGTATGCATTATGTGGCATAATACATTTCAATGTAAACGCTAAAAGGCTTCTAACAACAATTTGTGAATGCATTGAAAAAGAATGAAATAAAAAAATGTACTAAAAAAAATATATAAATATCCGAAATACGCACACATTTTCATTCAATTAATTAGATTCAGGTTTAGAAAACATTTACATTTAGAAAAAAGAATTAAATAACAATTATATATATAAATTTTGAAAATACAATAAGCTTAATTTCAAAATTAAGATATATCATATTAATATTAATCATCAATAATCATTTGAAAATAATTGAGTTTATAAATATATTTTGTTAATATATAGCAGATAGTAGGTCTATAATAACATTATTAATCACTTTTCCATAACATTCTGATGCGATTGAGCAATAATCAATAGCAATTTCGTACTTAATTCAATAACTACAACAGAGTGATGTGTATATAATATTTTGTTGTTAAATAATTAAACACGAGCTCGAACTAATATCGTCAAAATGTAATTGACCTGATTTTGCGGCCGATACATAGTTATTCGTGACGTTATTTTAACATGAAGATACACGCAGGCCTGTAATAGAGTTTGTAATCGTCAATAATATCGTAATACGAAAAACGTCAATGATAAAACTGAACTCAATGCGATCGCAACAAATCTCTTTTCACCATCAAATGTCGAAAACCACTTTAACTACGAGCTACCAGTTTCTCCTGACAAATATCAGCGTTCAGGGCCTGTGAGTCCCTTGAAGTCGATGGATGATCCAGGTCTGGAAGAGACAGGAAGAAGAGAGAGTCGAGGTGAAAGGAGAATGGTGAAGGAGAAAGAATCGGAGAGACGAGGAGAAGATTGCGAGATGCGAGGTGAAAGAAAGGAGAAAAGAGATATAAGAGAAGGAGCAAAAGCTCTAGTCGGAGGAAGAAAGATGAAATGGGGTTTACTTTGGTTTAGGCGATGGCCTGTAGTGACCTCGAGCTCGACTCGGATCGACTGCTCGACTCGAAGAGGAGAGAGATCGAGTGATCGGGAGTGAGAGGGAGAGGAGCCTGCTCAGCCGAGAAACCGGTTCCATCCTTCTCCCAGATTGCGGCGGCTGCTGCATCTCGGAGACACTGCACTTAGCGTCCTCCGAGGGCATTGTTTGGGCCCGTCCGGCGAGGCTTTTAGCGATACGACCTTGCACTTTTTGACAACTAATCTGGTTCCTAAAACATTTTACCGTCGATATGTGAATATCGAAATTGTACGCGTAACGAACAATTTAGCTAATAATGAAGAAAGCATAATTCTTTTCAACTTGTAATCTTTTTACAATTCCAAATAAGTGCCAACATCAATCAGAACTCTGGTTTTCTTAACTAAAATTATGATAAACCAGAAAATTCTGATTTGTCCGTTTTCAACCAGAATTTCAATTAATACAACCAAGTTCTTTTTCGATTGTTTCGAGATAAACTGGAAAACGCCAGAATGATTAAACGCCAGAATTTCCACGCTTGCAACGTTTAATTAAATGTGCATTTAACATGAAAGCGGTTGTCCTCGAGAAACCTGATATTGACGTATTTGCAAATTCTCTTCAATATGACATCCTAGATTGTCATCTTACGAGAAACTGGATAAAAGCAAACCAGTCTTAAGCAAGCAATAACAATGCGGTGCTCAACATTGATACAACCAAGCAAGTTTTTTTCCTGAATTCTGTTCTGAACAAATCTGTTCTAAGCAATGATTTGCTCCACAATAAGAAAAATAAATATTAAATTAACGTGTAACGCACTCGTAACGCGGAAATTGTAAATGGGTGAAGATTGCATGGGAAGTGAATTGATATTTAAATTAGCGATCGATGCGGAACGTCGGCACGATGATTTACTATACGGAAGCGATCGGCGGGCGGTGAGCGTCTGAGATACCGAAGAAACGGATAGTAACGGACCGGCCACGAGCACGAGGACGACCTTAACCCTTAAACCGTGTGTGCAGCGCGTACTGTTACAGGACTTGCGGAAAAATTGAAACGTGAGAAACAGGTTTTCTGCATGGTGAGAGGTCACCTGCGTCACCGTTTTGCGCGTAAAGGCGCGGCCAGAGCGAACGAGGTCGACACGACCGCGAAGCGGAAAGTCCGAGAGATCTTGACGGCGACGTGTCGCATTGCATCGAGATCGTGTTTCTGAAGACGTCGCTGACATCTAGAATTTCGTGTCACAGTTGTACGTCGATAGTATTGTTCTTAAGGTGGAACGTACGGAACAATAGTATAGAAATAAGAATTTATCGAAGTGTTTGTCGCAAGGCTCCCAGAATTTTTAACGAAAATTCAATTTCAAGGCATTGTTTTCATTAAAAATATTTGTGATTTTCACTTTAAAACGATTTAAGTCAGAGATACGTATCTCTAAAGCAGGAGTAAAGTATTTGTGATAAACATTCACGAAAAACATAGGAGCATCCAAAGAAAGATTTCTTCGATTTAAAGAAATGTTTCTTTGCTATGCGGTTATTTTTTTATTTTTTTAAATAATTTTTTATTTTTTTAAATAAAATAATGTTTAAATCAAGAAATGACGTTCACAAATCAAAGAAATTTTTTCTTTAACATTTCTCGAAGAAATCTTGTTAGGAGATATTCATAAAAAGAGACTTCTGAACAGAAAGCCTAAAAAAAACTGAAAGTCTAAATAGACTCTAAATATAGACTCTAAATAATAGATTTGAAGAAATCAAATTTTTTAAAAAATAATGTAAAAATATGAAGAAGATCCTTTATCATCACATTCAGATAGATATGATTTTTTTACTTACACAATTTTTGTCATTTTATAAACTGTCTTAAAAAATTGATTCAAGTATATTTTATATTAAACATAGATTAATAAATTATCCCTAGAAATATTATTAACTTGAATATAACTAAAAAACACAAAAACAAAATGAAGGTCATGTAAGAATGTAGTTTCTTAAGGCCAATTAATTTTTATATTGTAGCGAAGAAGGAAGGTTTTGAATTGATATAAATGATAAGATGTCATTTTGATCTCCTGCGGCTCTTCTCGATCTCTATAATACCTTTGTATACTGTGTGTACTGTTACAAATTTGGAGAGTTGTGAAAGTGCATAATTAATTCAACGACAGAGTTCCCAGATACGCTCGATCGATTGGCGAAAGCCGACACCACCACTTACGGGAACAGCTGCAAGAAGCGGTAGGTACAACAAGAAGATCTCACAGCAGCGGAGATGCGGAAATGCGCGCTGCCCTACGACCATTGTGTTGTAAATCGCAGATTTCTATGTATGCGATTATCGGCTGCGAAATATCATCCTCGTCGGTTATATGTCGACGTGGACTTCTCTCTTGGCCGGCTATGCTTTTTCAGCGTAATATCTTCAATACTTGTTTGACGCGAACTTTCCATTCCGGTGTTGCTGAATGCAACTTCCCACGATACGCCAGCGATACACGATTTTCTTCGGTCACAAATTTCCTGATAAATCTCGATAAATTTCCGATCGCACAAATTTCGAATTGCAATTTTCAATATTATTTATATCTAGCAATAGAATTTTAATTTAAAATTTTTATTTTAAATCAAATCATCAAGATTATTTTATGCTCCTATTTATTTTACGATTTCTTTATGCGGTAACGAAATAATCAACGAAATAATTGAAAAAAAAAACAAACGCTATATACTTGAATTTTAACTTTTGATTTATTATTTTCCTAATATTAATTGATAATTACTCGACTTTTCTCCGAGTCCTATTCAAAAGTGCAAGCAGATAAATTCATCGAAACGCGACAGTTCCTCGAAAATACATCGGAGATTCAAACACTAGAAATTCCTGGCAGAGTGCAAGCATCGAGTGTCGTTTAATCAGACCCACGATTGTTAATCTTGCCGACAATGGACACACGACGGTGTCGAATGCAATCGCGCGTCCGGGACGCGGGCGGCGCGGCGCGACGCGGCGCCGCAACAATCGTGGCTGCGATAAAAAGAAGCTGTGGCAGTAGAGACGAAAGAGGGAAAGAGGCAATAGGGATGCGCGGGAATATACGCGCTGCCCTTCGCTCCGCCGCGTTATAAATCGCAGATTTCTACGTAGGTGACTGCCGGCCGCGTGTGTACCGTACGTCGGACGTCGGATGATCCATTTAATGCCGCGCTTCGCCATGCGGCATAAATCACGCGCGCGTTATACCGACGTGTAATATAACCGACACCGCGTGCGCAGCATCCCGTTTGCAGTATGCCAACGAAAGCGGTGTTGTACCGTGTCGTGTCGTACCGCGCCGTGCTGCGCCACACGTTGTGCGCCCGCGCTCTTTACCGCTCTTTGCCGTTGCATCGCGCTCGAACTCGCGATGTCGAACGACGCGTCGGAAGGCGCCGACACGTTCCGATTTTTCCGATGGGAATTTGAAAACACGTTCGTTTCTGGTCACTTCCTCCGAATTGAATTTAAAACTAACATGATGTTGCAAAAAACTATATATGATAAATAGCTTGTACGCACGCATTATTAGGGAGTTTTTGCAATAACGTGAATCCAGATACGGTGAACGCTAAAGTTTACTTACACTTTATCCTTTTCTTAATTATTTATTAAGAAGAAGATAACTTGATTTTAGCGTTCATCGTATCTGGATAAACGGTATTACAAAAACTCTTTATTATCTGAGAAAATGTCGGAAATTGGAAAGAAACGAATGTATCTGCACTATTGTTTGCAGAGACATTAGCTACGTTCAGGAAAGAAATGGATCAGTGAATGCTCAGAGATTCTTTAATACGATTGATTCGTACACTAAGATTTAGAGAATAATTAAAGGCAAGAATCAATCATGCTGAATACTTTTTATTGTGATTATTATTATAAGTTATACTTGATATGTTTAAACAATTTGCTGGACAGAGAAATAAAATATCATCGTTAGTAATAAGAACGTAATGATTTAGAATAAAGATATTTTAAATTCAGAAAAATATTAGAATGATCTCAGGACATGTATTCAAAATACTTTTATTTAAAATAAAGTATTCACAATACCAGTGTATTTTTGTATTTTTTATTTCAGCGGAACACATAAAAAAGTATTACTTATTTTGTATTTAAAATCGAAAGATTGAAAGTTTTTTATATTTTGTAATACAAATAATAAGATTAATTGTCAATTTTTGTATTTGAAATACAAAATACTTTCAATCTTTTGTTATTAATACTGAAATATTGTACAAAATATAAATTATAAAAAAGTAATAATAAAAAAGTATTTCAACTACATGCTCAGCTATGGAGATCTAAAACTGCTATCATTATTATTTACATTACATTAACACAGTAAAAATTAATAAGTTGAAAGAGTTGTGTACTAACTTATAACATTAAAAAATTCTCGTTCAGCAATAATGATTGTTTTTAGTTTATCTTTAACAAAGAAAATGATTTCATTCTTTGATGCAAGATTATCATGACATTTCATATCATGGTATTAAGTACCATTACCATGTGTCTGTGCATCGATTTGAACACGGATAGCAACGGCACTAATTAAAACCGATCCGACATGGTTTACGACGATGAGGATAGCGATCCGCTATGTGGATCGCATTTATGTCGAAGAACGCCTAATTATGGCGTAATCGCTGAAATTATCCACGCGCGCCTAATCGCCACCGATTTCTTCGAGATCGCCGCGGATTGTCTTGCATAGCGCATCTTGCATATCCGTCTCCGTCGATGTCATAAATTCAACGGCGTATCCGGGCATTCCTTGTGCACTCGTCCTCATTCCCCGTATAATTAACGCCGGATGAGTCGGCAGGGGTGAGAGGTGAAAATCCATCAGCGTGGAACGTCGTGCGTGTGTATGGAAGGCCGAAGTGAAATTAACCCCATACACGATCGCCGCTGGTTTTTTATCGGACGCGAGTCGAGATGAAGTAGGAATGGGGCGGACGCGGCGAGTAGTAGGAGAAAGGCACTGAGATGAATTTGCGCGAAGAAGGTATGATCGATATGTCATCCTTCTTTTTTTTATTTTTATCTAGCGCATTATACATTCTCGGATTTCCGTTTTATGAAACTGACTGATTCAATTAGCTCAAATAACATATCCTGCTATTAAATTAAATATTATTTTATTTATCATACCGTATTTTTGTAGGAATCCAGATTTTCACTGTTACTAATCATAGCAACTTACCTGCAACAAAGAGAGATAATTGTTATTACATATATAATTACATAAATGTTTAATAAAATGTCAATGTCGAAACATATAAAATAAGAAATAAATGTACATGGAAAGAATAGTTTTGCTGGAGTACTTAAAAAGTTAGCTATAAGATACAAATCTGAAAATAATTTTCATGAAATATTAAAATAATTATATAGAACGCTCAAGTGTAATGAGCGCAATTCTAGCAACCATCTTGAGCGACCTAAATGATTATTTCAATAGTTTAACAAAATTATTTTTAAATTTGTATCTTAAATTTGTAGCTAAATTTTTAAGTATATTTCAGCAAATTGTTCTTTCAAGAAGTAATCAATCAATAGTGAAATTGTTAATTTACGAAATGCATTATAAATCTAATACCAAAATACGATTTTCAAAAGAATTAAATTGAATCGGATGTCTACTTTATTCTCAAGATAAGATAAAATAAGAATCAAAAGGTTTTTATAAGTACCTATCCATATTTTCTTACTTTTTAAGAAAAAAATCTGCTTTGGAACAAAACGCCGAAGGCAAAGTTGTGTTTTGTGAATTCCAACACGCTCGCTAGCAAGTTGAAAACTAAAGAAACTGCGCGCTACTCAGTAAACTGATTAGCTTGTGTATCTTAAATTGTGTAATTTATATTTACTCCATGCTTCTTCAAATACTTATTATTTAATTACATTAAACTGTTTTCGCTTGAAAACCCATAAAAAGAGATTAAATAAAGCCGAATGACAAGAAGAGAAGAATGAAACAAAGTGTTTGATGTATAACTCTTACATAAAACAGTTTTGTTCGTAAGAAAATAAGAATTTCACGTTTTATTTTCATATTTTATCATATATAATTTATGTATTATTATATTAATGATATGTAATTTCATATTTTATACTGTATGTATCTTTATAGCGTAAGAATTTTTATTGCGATGAATTTTTCGTCAATCTTTAACCATGATATGTACCTTAAGTTATATTGACAATGAGATACCTAAGGATATGCTGAACGTTTAATGTGTCGTAACTCGATTTAATATGCGTTCAAAAAGGGGAGTCCCATTTCATTTCGATGATGTGGTAGTCACGGGACGGGCAATAACAGTATAACACTAGCGGATCTCATTTCGCGGGAGGTGTTTACGCTCTGGAAACCGAAGTTTGACCTCGAACACCCGAAAGTGAAGAAAGGGAGCACTACGGCGCTTTGGGGGTTCGCGAAGGCAAGAAGAGTGGCTATATCGTCGCTCATAAATAACGAAAGTAGCACCGGCAACCCCCGTGGCGTCAACTCCCAACCCTCCATCAGCACCGTCGTCGCCGACGCTGCTGGTAGAAACCAGTGAAAAACGGCCAACGAGCTCGTGGAAATGCCCATGGCTCTCGTAAGCCTGCGAAAGCGATTTCTGCCACTTCCGGCTGGGAATTGTGAGACCGACTCGGGCAGACCTGGGTTACGAACCGTTCGAAACGGCGCGGCGTGGGATAAATAATTGCTTTGTCGAGAGGAGAAATGCAACGCTCATAACAATTGATCGTGTACTGAACGGATCATCAGCGGAATGGAGAATACTCTGTGGAAGTGAAATGTTACAAATTCACAAGAATTTAAGAAAAATAAAATCTTTAGAGCTTACACAATATAAATAATACAATATAAAGTGGCAATAAATCTTCGAAAATTTTACAAAATTTAAAAGGTCTCGTCGGCGCAATCAAATATCATGAAATAAGACACGACAAAAATTATTCTAGGTTTGGCTATTGGGATTATTAAGAGTCTAAAATCTATAAAATTTAGAATTTAGCTTACAGTCTTAAAGTTGCATAACACCACAGTAATTTGCTAAATAAAATGGATGAATTGCCATCGTTAAACTCGCAACATCCACTCTTCAAGGTTATATGTCGCATGGTATGCGTCGCGATTTATCGCACATCATGAACCATGGCGGTGTGAATTAACTACCGATCTTTATGTAGGCTTCTTCAATTTAAATCGATTATATACCACTCTCTCTACCACTTTCGTCCAGGCAGACGAAATAAAAGAAAATGTATGCACGCAGGCAACGCAAACGAAAAAAAGATCCACAAAAGGAGGATTCGAGAGAAAGAAAGGGGGCAGAAAAAGAGAGAAGAAGGTACAGAAAAAAAAAACGGCATGCCGGAGTCAAGTTTAACATAAGCGTTGCTTTCCTACAGCCGGGCTCATTAGGAGTGCATGCAGATTACTGAGAAGATGACCTCGAGACGCTGCAGTTGCCATGCTTTTATACCATCGGCCGTATGAGCAGCATCTACCGTGTGTCCCGTAAGCTAATTAAGACGACAAAAGTCCACGTTAATCCGAGAAACACTCGTCTCGATAGAGAGTTTTAAGCGAAGGGAGCGGTATTTCTTAAGGGAAAGAAAATATCACGAGATTGTACTTCATCTTCTCGAGTACAAACTGAATGTGCGGAAAAGCGAATGTAGTCCTTTACAATACTCTGCTATATTAAATGCCTCTCTCTCTCTCTC
>NW_012130160.1:255141-260302 GCF_000143395.1 Atta cephalotes | reverse complement strand
TAGTTACTTACTACTACTTCTACGTACGTAACTAACGTAATAGTGACGGAACGAACGAGTAGTACGTTACTTACTAACTACTCTNNTATATATATCTCTCTCTCTCTCTCTCTCTCTCTCTCTCTCTCTCTCTCTCTCTTTCTCTCTCTTTCTCTCGATCAAATAATTTTAGAATAAATTGAATTTAAACGTCTTAATTTATGAATGTAAATAATCATAAATAAATTATTTCATTTTATCTTTTAGACGTAGAAAAAAATCTTTTAACTCCTAATTAACGATTTCTAGTTATCGTTTGGAAATAAATACAATACATTCCATAATTATTGGATTATTTTATTCGACTCATAACGTGTACGATTATTAAGAGATAGATTTTATTTTTATCATTTTTTTCATCATTAATTTATAATCACACTGCTTTGTAACATGTAATTTGTAACACATTTCCTGCATTTAATGTACACACAGGCTGCTGATAAGACGTAAAAAAAAATTCTCGCAATTATGCGCGCTTATATATACATATAAATAAAATACAGGCGACGCGCGATCATGAGATTTACAGCTCCTTCGCATCGCGCTTTTATCTCAGCAATGTTCCATCGTATATTAGGTACGAATTGTAGTTGTCGCTGAGAGAGAACGAGAGGATGGTCTCTTCCGGTCTACAGATGCAAATCGGCGATAGGCCGGTAGTAGCATGACTTTTATGCTCCGCGACGTTAAGTCGAGGCTGTAACAATAAAAATGCGGAACGCCTCGGGCGGAATAATACATACCGGCTCCGCTTTGTCTCGCGTCGCTCCTTCGCTCCCTTTTTTTCCGATCTTTTCTCCTCACCCTTTCTTCCTCTAATTGTCCTCTCTCCTCCCACGATCCGTGTCCCGCTCGAATGCGGCATTGTCTTCGATGTACATAAATGCACATTTTTACGATATTAAATGTTATTATGCTGCTTTTTCGCGGTGCCCTCGTATGGTTCAGATCCTGGTTTTTTTCTGTCCAGATGCATCAACATCATTACGAAAGCGTTTATGAATAGTTGCAAAGATTTGGGACGAATTCGGATGATGTATTTTGGATGAGAAATCCGGAAGAAATGTGGATTGTATAAATAGACTTGGACTACTCATAATTATAATTGCATGTTTACATAAATAGTACGAATAGTATAATAAAACAGAAGTTTGGAATGATTTTTGAAGTAAAAGGTACTTCTTCTTAATGATCGAATATATATTTATGTCCGGACATTCACATAAAATTTATTATTATTAACAAATATCAAATGTTTTTTTAAATATAATATTATAATTTAATTGTAATTTTTAAATATAACTAAATTATATTATATTATATTAATATTATAAAAGAGCATTTGACATTAACAATAAATTATATGTGTAAATGACAGGTCCGGTTATTGGAACGTTTACTTTAATAATAAAATATTCTTAGAATGATGACACAAGAGAAATTTGATCTGTTCTAAACAGAAGAAAATTTATTAAATTCTGAATTTAAAAAAAATATAGTATAATGCGTTCCATAAATTTTTTTTCTAAGTTGTGAAATGAAAAAATTGTAATAATTAGTGTGGATTGCTGATTTACAGTTATATTCTGAACGAGGCAGTAGAAAAATTGGATTTCAAATTGTATTCACCAAATGCGGCACTTTGCCGCAATCCATGCTTTCTGGAAAACATTCAAAAGGTGTCTCATAAATATCTCGATTGAATTCGAGTTGAAATGTTTACTTCTTTGGGCAACGTAACAGGAGTCAAAACTAACGGCAAGGTAATGCACGAATTTCTCCAAAACAGGCACTACCGGTCCATCCGGTTCGAAGTAAAATATAGTAGTTTACTGTCGAAAAACAGGAGAATCGACCTACTTCTCATTGAATTTGTACGCCTCCGCGAATTCTTGCCAGAGAGTACTACATTTCCGATTCTCGCGCTCGTTCGATGTTATCGATCATTTCTCGAGAATGAGGGAGAATCTCGCGGCTTTTAGTTCGTCGAATCTCCGTTCCATTTTCCAATATCTTTAGTACATTTGTGTTGAAAAATATGAACTATGGAATATAAAATTTCAGATAAAATCTTCAAATATGCTTCATACTTCTTAGATATATATCTTGTTTTTATAGAAACTTCATTAAAGATTTTGTAACTATTTAATATTATTAGTTAAATAATCATAAACCGCGCAAATGCAAGTTAAAAAAATTATTAAACTATAACTGCTTATCACTAAGCAGTTAGTTTAATAATTTAAAAATCTATATGCGAATGTACACACATACATTGTTTACATACATACATTTTTATGTAATTTGTTTTTTCGATAAACAGTTTAAAATAAAAAATATCTTACATTAATAATATTGCGGTTCCATCGTTAACTTAAGCCATGTAATTAAATTTAAATTATAACAATAACGATCGTTTTGCGGCAATAACGATCATTTAAAATATTAAAAACACAATACTTATAATTTCAAGAATTCAAACTTACTGTAATATAAATTTCCTATCTCACAATCGCTCGCGTGCGGTCAATTAATGGAATGCAGCATAAACTTTTGTAGAGACAAATGACAAAAATGATCAATCCTTTTTCTTTCTATTTCCCTTTTTTTTTTGATGGACCATCGCGGAACCGGCAGCGCACTCCGGACCCACCGAAGGTACACGAGTATAAAAGCATAGAACGTAAATATCAGCTCGTTTGATCTCGAAGGCCCCATGAAAATGACTTGTAATGGCGGGGCCCCGCGTACTTTACAGGTCGCATTCGAAATAAATATTTCGAGTTTACGGCCCGAGAGGCGGACGGCCCCCGCTGCATCACTACAGGGTTAAAGGAGAAGGAAAGGGATCGTGACGAACATTAAAACAGAGAACCCCATGAAGGGTGCCATTACAATGACTCTCAGTGAATAATAATCAGTCCCTTGCTCGCATTCACATTTTTCTGCGCTGGAACGGCTCAGTATTTATAATCTTTCTGGAACTTGGTTGATTTCAAATTTAATCTCGCATATGCAAAAATAAATGCAAGAACATATTTAACGCAATCAGCGATGAATATCTAATTTTGATAAACATTTATTTATTATGTAATAAAATTTAAAGAAACATTTATAAATTTTAATTTACACTATAATTATACAATATTATATCAATTAATTGTGTCTAATAATAAGATAAGCGTTCCATCTCCTGTGCTTTAATTTATTTATTCACAAATCGCGGATTATATATATATATATACATATATATATATATATATATATATGTGTGTATGTATATGCTGATAGACATGCTAATCTGAGATAACATCTATCAGCATGTAGGAAACATCTATAAAGCATATATTACGCGCATTATCGCGCGTGCAATATTACAAATAAAGAAAGAATACACTTATTATAAATCTGGAGAGATTAAACAGTAATAATAAATGTTTGCAATCCGCAGTCATTCTCACCTTATTATTCTTGTGGCACACAAGAGAGCCGCGGAATAAGCGCGATCTGACAAAGGGCTACTAGCAAGAGCGATGCGCGCCCTTTCACATGCGGTAATCCTCGCTCTTCAAGGCCTCAGAAATATTTATATGCATCTTAAGCCGTGGCGAAGAGGATGAGGAGGACGCGCGCACCCGTCGAAAAAGATTATTATTAACGTCGTCGCTCGACGGATCCGCTCCGGCTGGTCGGAACCGATAAGAGTCTTACGTGGAGTCTTCCTCAAGTTGGATAGTTGAAAAGGGCTGCGAGAAGAACGCGTGCCAGCCTCGATAAGTCGCGACCTAATGACGAACGTCCGCGGGGATGTCGGCGAGCGACGTAGTCGCTCACATGGAAGGGTGGCATCACGAGAAGGGTGCAGGCGATCTGATCGCAATTAAGTCATCGCGTGATCCATTGCCCTTATGATTGATGTCTGGCAGATTGATATTAGACGCCGGTAGATATTTATTAGGCGTAAATCGCGCGCAGTGGTTTAATTAATGACGCGATGGATAGGTCCTTACGGAGTTAACCCCTATTAAAGGCGATCAACTATAGCACCTTCGTTATATCTTCTCCTCAATGATAAGATACGACAGAAAAGACGAACTATGATTAAATATCTTAAGTTAATTTAATTTTGTCTTGACTGAAAATAAATCAAAATGAGTAATTTAAAATAAATGACTTAATGTAATCATGTTCTTAAAACTTAAAATACAATGAATTTTATAGGTAATGTAGAAAATTAATCCTTTTTATTCTATTTTAATCTATAAAAAAAATGTAGAAATACAGCAAGAATAAAAATTGTCTGCATTTATTAATATTTTAATATTGTAATTCTGTGTTATTCTCCTAAATCTTTTAAAAGCTCAATTATTCATGATATATACATAAAGATAATAAATATAATAAAAATTACAATGTACATCATTAATAATTATTATAAAAAAGTATAAGTACTTTTCAGAAAAAATGATTTTGCTGAAGTATCTAAAAATTTAGAACATATAGATCTGAAAATAATTTTGTTGAACGGTTTCCTACATAAAATAACTACATAGGAAATTCAAGCATGATGAGCAATGCTGTAAAAATGCTATAAAAAAAGTTCAACATTCTAGCAACCAGTTTCTGCGTCCAACATATTTATTCGATAAACAAAATTATTTTCAAATGTCTATATATAATTAAATTTTTAGATACTTCAGCAAAATCGTTCCTTTTAGTATTGTGATCAAAAAAATTTTCCTTGCTTTCGTAAAAAATTTTAATTTTTTCTAATCTTTGTATTAATATTTTTTCAATTAAAAGACCTTACACTAATTATATTGATAATTAGATAATTCCTGGGGAATGAATTAGTTTTTAGTATAATGTAACTTATATATGATGAACAAAAAATGTCATAGACAAGGCTCAATACTGGATAATTTTCGAGTTATGATGTATCAAAAGTGCTTTGTAGCACAAGTAATATACCTTTGATACATCATAGCTCAAAAACAACCCTTTATTGAGCCTTGTATCTATGACATTTTTTGTTCGTATTATAAGTTACATTATATACATTTTTATATATATATATATATATATATATAGTATATATATATATATAGTACGTAGTAAGTTA
>NW_012130160.1:251549-253515 GCF_000143395.1 Atta cephalotes | reverse complement strand
TAGTACGTTAGTATAGTAGTAGTATACGTACTACTACACACTACGACGTACTACACACTACTACACACACACACACACACACACACACACACACACACACACACACACACACACACACACACACACACACACACACACACACACACACACACACACACACACACACACACACACACACACACACACACACACACACACACACACACACACACACACACACACACAAGTAAACAAATATAAAGTAATGAACAATTAATAGTAAGTAAAAATCAATCAAGAAATGTTTAACACAAATAAAGAAAAAGATTATGTTCGATCAAAGTCAGTTTTGTTGCTTAATAATATTTTTACGTGGAGCTTATAATTTCCGGTTTAAGCAGACTGTGCCTATTATTTATCAATCTTGAATAGTTTTAGATTGAAGCTGGAGTAATATTACATCACAAATTAAATTAATAAATCATATTACAAATTAAATTGATAAATAATTGAATAAATAATTGAATTCTTTATAGAATTTTAATGATGCTTAGTAGCATCATTATTAGAGTGTTTGTCAATTTAATTTATGATATTACATATTCCAGTTTCAATTTAGAACTGTGTTTCAAGAGCGACAAATAATCGGCAGCTTGCTTGAACCAGAAATTTTACGATCACACAAAAATATTATAAGACTTTCTTTATGTCCAAATATAATCTTCTTCATTTACTTGTGTTAAACAGTGTCGTACATTATTAAATCAACAGCAAATTATTGCAATGATTTCTGCAATGAGAATGTAAAAATTACATAAGAATTCTGATTTACTCAAATTTCTGTAATCCGGCGAACTCAAACTTGGCATAACATCGAATAAACCATGGAATAAACCAAAGTAAACCGCCAGTTTAGAATGATGCACACATACGTAATTCGCATGTCGATGTGAAAGAAACAGAAGGTGGACTTCGCGCTTGAAATTCCGTCCCAGCCGTTCCTGACATTCGCGCGAGCTCGCCAGGAAGAAGAGAATGAGATAAAAAAGGTATGAAAAAGAAAGAGAATGAATGGAGAGAGAGAGAGAGAGAGAGAGAGAAAATCGAGCAAAGCGTGGGAGGAACGAGCAAGGTGCTCTTACGAATTCCTCAGGCGAGCGTCTCTTTTACGGCTACTTAAGACAGTAGAAATGCTACTTCCGGCCGAAAAGGAAGCCGGAGGTGAGGTAAGAAAGGTAGGAACGGCGCGGTCGAAGGAGAGACGAAAAAAAAAGGGGAAAGAATGTGAGAGTTGGCGGGAGAGGGAGTCGACGAAGAATCGAGCCAATCTTGGCCCAGGGCACGCGCGTGAAATATCGGCGTACGGGGAAATTACTCCCCGACGTGAAATTTCGCCCCGGGGCGAATTTCGCGCGCACGTGAAAATACGTTATGGCGTGATTAGTATATTAAAAGTAACGGCGGTGCATTAAAGCGAGGCCGCGGGAGTGGGCGAGCAAGGGAACCGCGAGATTTATCTAAGAAGTGGACGCCATCGCGTCAGATGGTTCATTGTTTTGCTTCCACTTCCGTTCCGAGTGATTTAATCCGTCACCATTTTTTATTCTGCTCTTAACGAAATTAATATTTGACCAATGTTCATAAGAGGGCACAAATATGAAGATTAAGTGAAATTAGATTTGAAGATGTACGTTTGGAAACTACGGCTAAAGTATTTAAAAATTTTGCTCTGATGTGATGATGAATACTGATGTAAAAATAATTTTGTTGGACTATCAAAATATGCAGAACGCTCAAGCTGATTACTTAGAACATCAAATTTTTTGTAGTATTGTTTCTAATATTTGAGTTTCTTATTATGATGGCCAACGAAATTATTTTCAGATTTGTATATATATATATATATATATATATATATATATATATATATATATNTATNTATATTATATATTATATAATATAGCTATTCTTCGTTGTAATTAGTTTA
>NW_012130160.1:249306-251529 GCF_000143395.1 Atta cephalotes | reverse complement strand
TATTATTTTGTTTTTATATATATATATATATATTATATATATATATATATATATATATATATATATATATATATATGTGAATTGATGATTATTGCAGATAATTTTTCATAGACAAATGTAGCGTCGTCCCATTCTTTGTAAAAAAAAAAAAAAACGTTCTACACATGTTTCGCTACAATCGCGCTATCAAATTCTGTGGACAAAGCTTACTGGACAATAGTCTTTACTTTCGAGGAATGTATTAGACAGCATTAAGCGTTACTTCTATCGAATGAATTGGTCGATATCAAGCGCGCGTCTCGATATTCCGCCATCTCTTACGGCCTCGACCAGGCATCGGGAAACCGTCTCGAGGATAATACTTTAAACGCTTCTCCCCTGCCCGGTTCGAACGTTCGAGACGTCAGAAACTTCCGACGGAGAATTAATCCTCCGTTTCCGCGGGATATTCCTGGAGCAGAGTCGAGTAAAGTTTCGTCAGACTCGACCGACGTCGGATGTACGTGCTGTCTTTCTTGTCTTTCTCCATCTCTATCTCTCGCCGCATTTCCTCTCTTTTTCTTTTCCTCCCAACCTTTTCGCTCACTCCCGTGTTCCCATGTGGAAGTAAACCGCGAAACGGACATATCGCACACGTCTCGTTTTTTCACCCGTTTCCGATATTCCCGTGTCGGCGCTGTCAAGCGATAACATTGTAAAAGGATTACAGAGACGATCGATCTTACCGGCTTTTCCTATATCCGGTATGTAGTTCACTTTGTCATAACTACATGCATAGTTGCATATAGGATATATAGAGCGGAACTGTATCGCGAATTACTCCGTTTGAGGAATAATTATGCAAAACGGATTATATTCATCTTTTGATAAAAACATATACGTATACGTAAATTATAATTTTTTAGAGCGAAATAAATTACACTTTGATAAAATTGCACATAGATAAAATTTCTTCTTTTTTTAAATTTGAAGTAGAATTTACTTTAAGAAAGTTTTAATATCAGTCTTAATTGCGAGATATTGAAAATTCAAAATTAAAAAGTTGCAGTAAAAGAGTTTAATCAGAATTCCACTGAGAAAAAATCAAGTCTGATTCGATCAAAAGATTTGTAGAATGAAAAAGTGAAAGGAGTCTAGAATATTCTGTTTTAGCTAAAGATAAAATTAAGATTCTCATTAAATACATTGAAATAAAATATAATCAAAATTAATTAAAATGTAAAGTTTTATATTTATTTTTTCGTATTCTACTTTCTTCAAATTCTTTTTAATTGATCACACTGTAAATCTTATCCTATATTATTTCGATTTACATATTTCATATATTTCTATATATATTTTCATATACATATTTTTTGATAAGATTTTTTTTAATTAGATTTAGATTTAAATTTATGTCATTAAAGTTATATTTGTGTGCTATATCGTTCATAATTGTACAATATTGTGATATGTTAATATGTTGTAAGTAGATCTAAAATTAAAGACGGTTGCATTTAGTATTTTAAATATGCGATAAACACAGCATGAATCAAAGATTTAAAGTGCGATAAGCAATTCATAGATCGATCAAGTTTCGTTTGCTCGCTATGTTTCGCAGATCGCTATGGGTCAACCGCAATTCGGCCGCGATATTGAAATTAAAATGCCAGCGAATAATACGGAGAGATAGAAAAATACGTCTTTTTTTTGCGCGATCACTGGAAACGAGTAGGTGGAAACAGAGCGGCTGCTTTGAAATCATGCCATGGAAAAAGCGAACGAAGTATAACATACACGTTCATAAATATATACGACTTCTATCCGTTCCTGTGATGGCCGTGGGCAACGTTCTGGAAAAATGCGCAGAGCGTTTTTTTTCCATCGGATAGGGATACTTTCAGGTATCGATAGTTTTGTTCGAGTATGCGGTTGAATATGAAACGGAGACTACAATTTTCTGATATTTGATAATTGGGACCGGAAGGAGTGTTCGAGTATTTTATATAACACACACACACACACACGCACACACACACACACACACACACACACACACACACACACACACACACACACACACACACACACACACACACACACACACACACACACACACACACACACACACACACACACACACACACACACAACTAACTAACTAACTAACTAACTAACAACTAACTAACTAACTAACTAACTAACTAACTAACTAACTAACTAACTAACTAACTAACTAACTAA
>NW_012130160.1:227688-248109 GCF_000143395.1 Atta cephalotes | reverse complement strand
TTTTAAGGTTTTAAGTTTAGTTTTACGTTTAACTTTAATTTAGTTAGTTTATTACTTTATTATATAGTACGACGTAACTTAATTATTATATATATATATATATATATATATATATATATATATATATATATATATGTATCTATCTATTTTTAGATATTTTAGCAAAATCATTTCTTTCGGTGTAAATGTTTTAACAAGTTGAAAAGTTAGAGTTTTAATTCTGGGAATGAGAAGCAAAAATCGAAATATTACAATTAAGTATTACAATTATCTATATGTACATTTTTTTTTCAAATAAAATACAAATATTTCAAAGTTCCTTGGATGGAAACTCATTCAAGGAATCTGTATGATTTTATTCGTGAAATAAAGTCAGTTGCATGAATATTTTAACGAAATATTTTAATTTTAACATGTATACAGGAATACACAGAAGTGTTATCTTCTAGATAATTCGTTGTTGAGAAAATTAACAAACCTGAGGGAAAATGTTTCAAGCTGACGAGAGAAAAAGAATATTCTACTTTATTCTAACAACTTGTCTGAACGTTTCTGTCAAATTGTCGGAATATTCTGGAATCGTTCTGTCATGTCTTTCTACCTTCTAAATGGAATTATAATTAAAGCTTTCAAAATTCTACACATTTCCATGCCCATGATCATACTTGGCACAAAGTGCAAGTGTAAAAATACGAACATTTGAGATGCTGGAAATACAAACCAGATTAAATCTTTTTCATTTAAAAATTAAATTAAAATCCAATTTTTAAATAATAACTATTCGATGAAGCATCATTGCCTATATATTATAATGTTTTGAAGATACTTATTAACATTAATAATATTTATTTATTAATAATAATAATTAAATTGCTCAATTTGTGACATTATGTACTCTAGCTTCTCAATTTAGACTATTTTGAAATCAATAAATTATAATTAGGACACACAGTTTGCTTGAATCGGAAATTATATAAATTCACAGAAAATATAATTAGGTACGAAGATCCGCTTTGGATAAATATAGCATTTTCTACTTATTGTATTATAGCTAAAATAAATAGTAAAAAGTAAAACGTTATAAAATAAAGATTAAGTTCGCTATAAAATAAGAATTCTACATACTCTTATGTATCGATAATAATTAATATTAAAGCAACCTGATTCTAAATGAGAGATTTTACTATTATATATAAATATTGAAATTTAATTAATATTAATTATCACTGACGCGATGCAAAAATTAAAATAGGATTCACAATACAACACAATTGCATTATCAAAAGTATCGACGTAGCGATACATAGATAACAAAATTTAACGATATCGTAAAATCTCGTTGTCGGCACGAGAGTTATCGCGTCCATTTTCCAACGCCCTTTGACAGAGAAACGGTCGGAAAAACGGGCAAAGCCGACGATAGCCAGAGAACCCGTCTCCTGCGGGATAATACCAGCCCATATCCAGTTAGAACGTGCGAATCTTGCGACACCTGCGCCACCTCGCACAGACGAACGCTGCAATCATCCAAGAACGACGATTACCGACACGCTCTTGTCGGACCCTCGTCCGCTTCTAGGAAGGCAGAAGCTGTCACTCTTGTGGTCTGCACGAATGAGAATGGAGAACAGAGTACCACGAAGAGTTGGAGGAAACGCATTCGCCATCTGTGCACACCGATCTTCCGCCATAATCGCGACTTGTTCTACTAGAATAATAAAGAGTCCTCTACATAGAAGTCGTAGATGGTCGTGGAGTCTTAAGTCGTATAGAAAACAACTAATCACAATCCAATATAAGAAGAATATTTGATTAGAATTGGTCAGTTTCTTACGACTTAAGATTCCACCGTCTATGATTTCTATGTAGAGGACCTTTAAGAGTCAAAGCTGCGGAAATCGGCGAGTCAGACAATCCAAAATTCAAATTCGATACTTCAAAATTTGAGAGTTTGATATTTCTCTGTAAAAGAGTCCGTGAATTTAAAAATCGGTGAAACTGCAAAAACACGCAAATAAATAATTATAAAGATGTCTCTACATAATTCGCAAATCGCAAAACGTAGTTCGCAAATCCTGATGCAGAATGACGACGCAAGATATACATAAATGAAAACCAACTGCACACAATGAAAAAAACAAATGCAAATTTTCATTCTGCGCTTTGCGAACTATGTTTTGCGATTTATAATATATTTATGTAGAGGCACCTTTAGATCCTATTAGAATCCAAAAGAAAAATAGATCTAGATTATATATTTGAAGATTGAAAAGCTCCGTTAAAAATATATTTAATCTTATGATAGATTATTTATAATTTGTGTTAATTGAGCATCAAAATATCAATTTTAATTATATAATTAATTAATGATAATTATCCTTTAATGCATTTTTCTTTTTGCAAAAGAGAATCATTTTCTTTTTTATAAAAAGAAAATAAAGATTCTTTTTAAATTAAACAAAAAATATAATGATGAGTTTGATGATTGTAAATCACAAGAATTCGAAAACTTACAGA
This sequence comes from Atta cephalotes, assembly GCF_000143395.1. Classification (NCBI taxonomy): domain Eukaryota; kingdom Metazoa; phylum Arthropoda; class Insecta; order Hymenoptera; family Formicidae; genus Atta; species Atta cephalotes. The sequence continues at coordinate 245,592 of NW_012130160.1, read as the reverse complement.
AAAATGTTCAAAGTATAATGTAAGCTTTATTGAATTAACGTAAACAGTATAATCTTGTAAAATAAATCTCTGTCTTTTGGATATGGACAAAGAAAAACGGTACTACTTAAGATTGAAGAGATTGGTCCAAATTTTTTCCCTGGACTTTCTCATTCTCCCCGTGCTCTTCTCGCGTTAGACGTACAAGAGGGTTGAAATGAGACTCAAATTAAAAACTATAAATCAGACACAGAGATTACCTACTCGCAACCTTCCGACTTGTCTGAAACGAAGGTGCGACAAGTCGAAAGTAAAGAAAAAGAGCGTAAGCAGCTGAAGAAAATCAATAAAAGCTTTGAACTTTAATGTTTTACCTGTTTTATAACTTGGATCAAAATTACAACTTTGCGTTTGAGATCTTTAAAATTAAAATCTGGATCAGTAGTTTTACCGACTTTTCATTTAGGATAGAAAACTTTTTTCTAACAGTAAGTTTTTATCCAATCTTTGCAAATAGAAATTCTTTTGTCGAAAGAAAATTGTCTCAAATTACAAGTCATTCCTAAGTACAATAATTTACACTATACATTTGTAATTATAATGACTGAATGATTGCAAATTGAATCTTCTAAAATAATTTATTTAATATAGTCTTTTAATATCTTCTTATTTCGCTTAAATACACAGAAGAAAAGGAAGAGATGACTTTCGAGAGAAATAAAAATTATTCAAAATTTACGTATTTTTTAGTCAAGTACGGAGGATTCCGTCGCGTGACCTCGCGCGGAAAATTGCTTCGTCCAGGACGATCAGATTTCCTACGACTTGAAAGAGATTATAGAGCAGCCGCAGCACGTAGCGAGAATTAGGTCAATTTGCGGAGGCAATAAGAAGCTAGAGCGAATTGCAGCTCGCGCGAAACAGTCTCTCTCTCTCTCTCTCTCCCTCTCCCCTTCTTTCTCACAGCAGAAAATAAAAACGCAAAGCAGCGAGACGCCGACGCCACGAAAGGCGCCGAAACGACGCTCGTAAAACGCCGCGCTCTAAGCCACTTTTGCAATCAACAGCTCAATTACGGTTGGCCGAGCTGCAGTTTTCGATCCCTGCCGGAAAGAAGGCCGACACCCAGTTCACGCGCCGTATCTTCCGGTATTATGGAGGATGCATGTACATGCCGCGCTATTCGTGATATATAAACTCATTTACGGATAAGTTAGATATCATCCGCGTAAACAATGAAACACAGAGTGTTTGTAATTAATCTCAAATGCTTATTGCTGAACTCGTTAAAAAAACACCTTCAAAATTGAAATCTGAACAATCAATAGATTTTTTTATTGTATTTACGGACCAACTTCTTGTATTTACGGAGGAAAACTCTTTTTTTTAATAATAAATTCTTATCCAATCTCTATGAAATTCTTTTATTGAAAGAAAATTATCTCAAATTATAAATCGTTCCTAAGTACAATAATTTACACGTCACGTCTTTGATATAATATATATATAAATTTTGGAAGTATTTGACAATTCTTGCTTTTTTGTATGCGTAAGCCTTACAAATTCGTATACTGTATGCTCATATAAATGAGTTTTGATGAACTTAAAAAGGAAATATAAAATTAAATTGACGAGAAAAATTATATGTCAGTTTTATAATGAAAATCTTTGAAACTGACAGTTTCTAAATATTATAAAACAAAAAATAAAAACGTATAATTATATAACACGAGTATAAGTATAAAATGTATAATTATATAACACGAATCCTATAAGAAATCTATTTATACGTTTGTCGACATCTTTTTTTACAATGATACGTGTTCTTAAAATCACATGCAATCTAATTTGCAAAATCTATCAAATTCGTTTAATTTGTGCAAAAAGAATTTTTTGTATCGCACTGGTTTACGCGGATCTGATTTACGCGGGTTGCGACAGTCACACTGACGCATCGATTGTGCAAATCGAAAATTGCCTCTATTCTTGCATCGACGTTATTTCGGGGAAGCGCGGTGGAGGAATGGGTGGGATGCGACTGGAAAAATTGGTTCTGCAGGATTTTACGAGCGATCCTAGGACGAGTGCACACTAAAACGCGCTTGGATGAATGCACTTCGTCGTCATCGTGGCTCGTTCCATGCACGATCTCGAAGGAAGATGGGATCCGTAAACGGAGAGGGCCAATCGAGACGGATCGCAAGCGAAGATACGATTCTACGGTGAATAGGAGAGTAAAAGGGTTGAAGAGGGGAGGGAGTGAGCGAGAGGAAACGCTCATCCACCTCAGGGAAACTTTGCCGGAACATTCGTATACGGCGTGTAACGAACAAGCCGAAAAGCAATAACGACAGCACGGAACCTGCGGGTCGCGCATGTAAATCTGACAAAGGGTGAAATAAAAAGTGCGACGTGACGGGAGGAGGAAGTTCCCGAGCGGGTTACACTCCGCGCGATGTAGAATATTCGTAGCCTGATGGAACTTCGTCGTTGTGCCAGCGAACTCAAATGAATGTTAAAATAACGTTCGTATATTGTTGTCCCTTGTGCGGCTTTCGGAATTCAACAACTTCGCGATTGTCCGTGTTTTCATTTGAATATTTTGTATTGTTGTATTTCCGTCTCTGTAAGGGACAGTCCGACCTCCGCACTGTCTGTAAGGGACTGACGGTGGTACTTCAAAATCGTTACAGTCCCACCTTGTAATATCATATTGTAGTGTGTTGGAGGGTCTTGTTTATTTAATCCTGTTTTCAGGAAGTTATAATCGCGAAAGATCTTAATGAGGATCGCGGTTAATGTGTTATAAACTACCGCGACTCTCTCTACCATGAAGCTAAAAGATGTTAACGACTCTCTTATTCTTCGTTCACCTAACCGCGATGTTCCCTTAATTTTCCGCCAGAAAGTCGGTTGTTCACAAATTAATGGTACAACGCGACCGTCTACCGACATCGTCACATATGACCATAGTAAGCCACGCATACACACACACACACACACACACACATACACACAAACGAACCTACACATATCTACGTGGAAACACATATTCTCGACCATAGGGTCTAGAAGCAGCGGTGCGCGTCGCTGGAAGTAGAATATCCCGTCCATCGAGAGGATGCTGGGCGTCCCCACGTCTCACGCCAGGATAACCTTGCCCGACGGCGCATCCCCGACGGTGCCGTAAGGTAATATATCGCGGCGGTCCCGTATTAATCACTTTTATTAGGTTATTATAATACCCGGCCGACTGGCTCTTGGTTAAGGCGCAATTTATCTCCCGAACGATGCATATTTAACGCGAAGCGCCACTCTCCGTTCGCTATCATTCACGTGCGGCAATCTCGCGTTCTCGCGCAAAGGGAGGATAAAGGAGACGAGAAAAAAACCTTGCAGAGAGAGAAGAGAGAGAGAGAGAGAGAGAGAAAGGGGAGGGAAGGTGCGCACAGCTATCGAGAAGCTATCACAGAGTTCTTCGTATCGCTGCCGTGATCTGCCTCATTGCTAACTACAGCCTCGCCTTGCTTCCTTTTCCCTTCGTCCCTAACGCTTCTATTCTTCTCTCACTTACCACTCTCCGACTGTTCGTTTCTCCGTAGGCGCGTTTGCTTCAATCAACTATTAATTACTTAGCCTGATGCTTTAGCTCCCGCAAACTCGATCTGTCGGAATGCGCGTGCAGGTAAACGGCTTTCTAGGCCCCTTCTACCTATTTCTTTTCCTTCCTCTCTGTATTCCCCACCTAAGATCGTTGCTTATCTCAAAAGTTTGTCGTAATAAAAAGCACAGTTAAGAAAAAATAAATAAATAAGAGGAAAGAAATATTTTCGCGCGCGCCTTGGGCGGAAGAATATTGCGATTGCGTGTCGCGATTGCAGGCTCACAGACCCGTTTTTCTCTTCTCGGCTTCGGTTTGCGCTTCACGCAATGACATTAGAGAAGGTATCTATCTTGTGTAATTTATGGAAGGACATTTTATTAAATACATTCGCGCGCATTGAGGTAAGTTTTGGAAAAAAAAAACTTATTTCCTCAGTCCGGGATACTTTGTGGGAAAATTATGGATAGTTACAGATAATTCTGACGGATACTTCGCATTACAGCATTTGTGAAAACATTTATGGCAGTTATGGCAATTTTGTAACATTCAATTGCATAGTGATGATTTCAATATGTTGAAATTATCTTAAATTACGCAGTATTTGATTTTCTCTCTTTTTTCTTGCATACAATAAGCCTTAATCATCGGTTACTTTAAAAATAGTTCCAAGTATATACTGAGAAAAATAATTTGGTTAGATTAAATAGTAATTCTGGTGGAAAACGGACAAAGAGAATTCTGATTGATATAATTATTCTAGTAAAAATAAATTCTGGTAAAAATAAAAATTCTAGTATATTTTACCAGAAATATTATTTCAATCAGAATTTGATTATCTCAACTAGAATTCTGATAAATTTAATCAGAAAATTCTGATTCGTTCATTTTCAGAAATTTTTTTCAGTGTAGAGTTTTCGTTATAATATTTCTTAATAATATTTTTAAAAAGCTTCAAAGTGATGCATGCGATTTCTTGCGTTTTATAATATCTTCAACTTTGCAATTCTATTAAATTAAATCCTCAAAAATCCTATCCGTGTATGATTTTTTGTAGAAAATAAAGAATAACTAAAATATACACGTTTGAAGTATGCATGTTGTGTGCGTATATAATAATTTTTATACATAGATATCGTAAAAAGTCTTGATGTTTTATAATTCCCCGATCAGATATTTTATATTCTACAGTATCTTTTTACTACGTTAAATTCTGAAAAATATTCTTATCATATATTTCGCATTTACAAGAACAATTGCTGCATAATATACAATATCCCTTTTCTCACATTATATTTTCATTTGTTTATCTTATTCTGATTTTTCCTACAATACTAAATAAAATTCTAAAAATGATGATCTTAAGCGCACTAAAATTATAAAATGTAAACAATTAATATGCACTTTCTCATATCTTCTATAATAATCAAGAATAACTAAAGATATAAAGATATTTAAATATTCCGTGGTATTCTCTACCATCTCATTAAATATTACAGTTTTTCCTCTTTACCAAATTAAAAATTATAAAATACATTCATATGCAAAGTATTATTTTGCGTTCTTCGCGTTTGATATATATTCCTGGAATACCTGGAAAATGATCAGCCCAGAAATTATACATGTATGTACATAGATAATAACATATGTACGTATTAAAGAACCACAAGAAGAACGAGATCATGAAAGGAATCCGTGAGCTAGACTATCCCATGATGATACTTAAACAGTAATTTTATTATCGAAGTTGCGGGAGTTTCTAGCGTGGCGTTATTAAATTTGTTCAGAACTTTCGATACGGCCATTTTTCTTACCTCTCAAAGGATTATATCGCGATTGCTTCTTTATTCCTTTCGTTCTGGCAATTAATTACTCACGTATGTGATTTCGACATCTGAATCGCGAGAAACCTTAACCACGAATGGTTATCTTCGCTGTGTCGTTAAAACTTCAGAACATTCAGAATATTCCCGCTCGCAGCACGTATTGCCGTTTAATGAACGACGTATATGGATCAACCTTTCATGGTTTCGAAAGTTACGTAATAACGGTCGAGAGCATCGGCACCGAAATTGCTTGCTCGCGGGGAAATTTTGATCGCCTTGTCATTGAATTTTTCGTCCAACATTTCCTATTTCGCTTTGGGTCATCTCTGCGTATCGCTTTTGTGTCATTTTATATTTTAGGCTACATATATGACGTTTTTATTCTATCTTTTATTACTTCATTTACATGCTTTACTTTGTACAAGATTGTGTATAGATACCTATATATAATACTGAACATATTGAAAAATGTATACAGGCGAATTTTTCTACGCGAAAAAAAATCGATTCTTTTATAAAAAAAAATCTAATATTAAACATAAACGAGCGAAGAAGTCTATATTCTGTTAAAGCGGATGTCGGTGTTTAATAATACTTTTGCGTGTATTTAACAATTATTACTAAGCATCAACATTCGCTTCGAGAAATGTTCAAATATATAAGTGAAGTAAATAAATAAGTGAAGAATTGACGGAATACGATGCAATTGTTCGCTTATTTGTTGAACATTTTCCAGTCTATTTTCACTTACTATTGTCTAGTAGTAAAACTTGATAATGCTAATTCAATAAAATGATCGTTCGCGAATTAAGTCAACCCGAGGTATCGCGTTTGAATGTAGAGGAATCGTCGTCGTTAAAACTTTGTCGCCGCATAGCGCCGGTGCGGCGCGGCGCAAGGATGTAGCCGGGATGCAACGAGAAGTCTCGTTTTCCTCGAGCTCGTTGGTATGCGTTAGGCATGCCGCACGAGAGATCGACTATCGATCGCGCCATACCGCGCAATGCGCGCGCGGCTTGTTCTTTGCCGCGGCACCGCACGCGAGACTGCGATTTGCGGCGCGCATAATTTCGCAGCAAGGCGCAGCAGGTGCGAGGCAACTGCGAAATTTCAGATTCCGATAGTAAGGCGAGTAGTACATTCTACGATAATGGCGCTCGTAATGCGATTCGTTTAGTGTGAGTGCATACAGCCGCCGTAGCTTGCGATGTACGGGGCGCATTAACGACTCAATGCAATCGCGAGTTTGTAACGATCTTTGTTGCGACAGTCGCTTCGGCTGGCCCGTGATCTACGAGGAATGAAAATATCTACTAAATCGAATATTTTATTGCAATTAAGGTTTGATTTTTAAACCTTTGCTTTATAAAGCAAATTTTTTTTCACAAAATACAAGAGGAAAGCAAGTTATGATATACATGTATTGGTATTTTACATACACTAAAAAAAAATGTACTAAATTTTAATAAATAATTTATATATTTGAATAGTACCTACTAAATATTTACTAAATATGAAGATATATTTATTTGATAAAAACTATTAATTTAACTATTATATTTTTAGTAAATATTTACTATAGTTACTATGGTACTATTTAAATAAATATTTATTATAAAATTCGGTACTTTTTTTCTCAGTATAGATATATTCCAATTATCGTAATTTTGCTAAATGTTACTGTGAAAATAAAGATATTTTAAGAAAGACATTTCACAGAAGATACATACACAATATTAGACATTTAATTCCTATTTTCTGTATTATCTTAGGTATTTTGATAAAAACAGATTTATATCTTTATTAAAAATATTTGACACATACAATCGACTTTATTAATTATAATTATATTAAATAAATATTTAAGAAACAGATAAAAGATCTTGATTAAATATTGAAAGTATTAAATCATTATTCTTCGAAAGTCTAATGTGACACTTAAAACTATATCACAGAGAACCGACGAGTATGCGATTCGTCATTTTCTGCAAGAAAAAGCTTCTGTAAAAAGATTTCTGCATTCGAATGAAGGTTGCCGCTTATCGATTCTGTCAATCGAATCGAGTACGATTTCCGGCGCGCTAACAACTGTGTTTCGTCGGCTAATCGACTTTTTTTTTTACCGTTATGGAGACGTGTCGATAATGATAAATAGAGGACATTTACGAAATTAGGATTCATTTCTTTTAGACATTTATATCTATTTATTATTATTATATCTATTTATTTAGTGTTTTATATATATATATATATATATATATATATATACATACATACATACATACATACATACATGTAGACAGTTTATATTTCGTTTCTGCATTTCGAATTTTATTACAATTTCTAAGCTGTATCATTAATAAAGATATGCGGTATAGTTAAATAAAATAAATAATACGCGCGCGAATAAGCAAAAGTTCGAAATATTTTTACTTTAATTTTTTCCATTTAGTTTGAAAAAATTGATTTCCTATAAAATGCAAAGTGGAAATCTCGATTAATGAAATTTGATATTAGAAAGAAATTGCATCTTATCTCTTATCTTAAATGACATTATAGGAAAGAAAATATTCGAAAACTCACCTGAAACAGAAATATATTTAAACACATTAAAATGCAGCATCTTGACTTTTAAAATAAATAAAATAAAATTCGTTTTTGTTCATAAATAAAAAGTAGACATATAAATTGCAAATTTATAAATGACTTTCTATTTAGAATTTCTATTAGAATATTTCTATTAAAAATTTCACGTGTGTTATGAATATGATAATAAATTATATAAATCACTACAAAGAGATTTTTACAATTTACATAGAAATAAAATTTCGTAGAAAATTTTTATTTCGTAAGAAACTGTATGTGAATTTGTTATTCGCCGGCAAGTTTCAAAATGATAAATTTACATTATTGTCCTTATTGTTTAAATTTTATTTCTCGAACTGTTCCTGCAGCATTGTCGCATCTGTCAACACACTTCTTTTCAATCTAACAAGGAGCCGCGCGACAGACCCGTAATCGAGGTCGAATAATTCCAGACCCGTAAGCCGGGCACGAGAACGGTCCTTTGCCTATCAGGGGTCGATAGCGTTTCACAGCGGGTGGTGGTGTAATTTATTGCGCGGTTCGCCCTTAAATCTTAATGGGATTCGATTAAAGGCGACGTTTTCCCGGAGAGAAACGTGTAGAGAAATCACCGGCGACGTCCACGACGCGTTTTCTCTTCTCTCGGCTGTGGCCGACGATCGTATTTTCAACGACAAGTTCCATCGCGGGAGAGCGACCTTTCTTTTTCACGACGACGTTTCTGGCCGATGCATTACGCGCATTTGAATTTTGTTTCCCTGACGTCGTCGTACCGCATTCGCTCGTAGTTCCGCCCGCGATGTTTTCCGACGTAACGAGCCGCACGGAGCTCCTTTTTGCGCCTTTCGCCGTGTGTCGTTTGGGAAATGGAAGCCGCGCATTCGCGTTCTTGTGGGTATCTCGACGTCTCGTGATTTCCGCTTGCATTTGGTATGGCTTGCGGTGGTAGTGAATTACGGTTGCAACGTAAGTGAGTTTAAGAAATTCAAGGAGTTATGTTTTAAATATAACGTTACAAAAAAGTCTCTCTTAATTTTATAAAATGAATCCGAAGATTCCAATTACTATACTGATTGTGAAAAAAAAAAGATATTTAAAAATTTATTTGTGGGATATAATGTTTATTTCAATGAAATATAAAATTCTTATTTAAAAACGACAAAAAAATTTTATTCCCAACAAATAAATCATCTATTTTATTTTTTTTACAATCAATGTATTTCACAGAATGTATATTTCGTCATTACAATCAAATTTTTGTATATATAATAAAGAAAGCTCCACGTTCGCTTCTAAATATTTCAACTCTTTTCTCACAAGAGTGTAAAAATTCCTAAATGAGCAGTCAAATTCAATTTAGATGAGAATCCTTTGTTCTAACACGATAAAACTATTATGTTTTCAGCGTTGGTTGTTGCAACAGCGAAAATGCTGATTCGATTGGCGAAAAATTATCTTGAGAATTCATGAAATCGAACGGAAAGCGAAATATGCAATTCGAAGCTGAGAGCATGGAATGGCGCAATTAAATCCTTCGCTGTCCAAACGTAATTCCAAGAGATATCTTAAAGAAAACGCGGTGGTGATGCTGCTAAAATGTCAAATGCCGGTCACGCATGAACCTACCCGCAAATTAGTGCGCCCCGATTTGCGCTTACTCCTATTTCGCGTTTCGCTGATTCTGCGCGAAAATGTTTGCCGAACGTTGGTTGGAGACGTTGAGATTTCCACTAATTCGGCGCATTAAAGCGTCGGAACACATCCCCAATGCAGCGTTGATTTCTGATTATTGCAGGACTGATTCTATAGTACATTCATTTCTTTATTGTAATTATGATGTGAGTAATATTGGTTCTTAATTAACGGTTGGATTTTATATAGCATCTTTTTTATAAATTTCGTTACATTTTATTGAAAAGTTGTAAAATGTTTGAAATTTTATAACAAGAAAAAACCGATTTTACTTAGATCATCAAAATAATTATGCAAAAACCTCCAGTATGATGCTGCAAAAAGTTTTGACATACTCCAGCCAGCATGAGCGTTCTAATTATAATTATTTTTAATAATAATAATTATTTTAACAATTATTTTTAGGTCACATTTTCAGATTATCTAGCTAAATTTTTAAACATTTCAGCAAAATCATTTTTTCCGCTAAAGCTACTTTAAATATCCCACTCACGATCAGAACAAACTTGACAGGTTTGCCGCTATTGTCCAGGTATCCTTTCCGGGAGAACGTACCAATTAATGCAACCATTTATAGGCGGTGTACCGATTGACGTCGGATTTCAGCGAAAATTAAAAAGTTCGTAAAAATGGAGCGACATGATATGCTGTTGATAAATACGCAACCACCCGAGAGCGCACAAAATGAAGAACCAATCACCAAGGATCAAAAGAAAGGCGAGGATCGCGATCATTCTTTTAAGAGGCGAACCATTGATTCATTCGTTCATTGTTCGCTTCGAGCGTGATTGGACGCGTGTTATGCCCGCTCGTTGCCATCACCCACATGTCTCGAAGGAATGGAAAAGTGAGACGGTTCAGAGGGAAGACGATGTCGAAGATCACTAATTAACGATGACTGTGTCCCGTTGCATTATTGTCTTGCCATGCACCAATGACCCACCTGCTTGTGTATGCACCTGTGTGCCGAAGTAACGGATTGCATATGCATACGAGATAAATGACAAATAAGCCAGAGTGAATAAAAGAATAAAAGATGAGAGTAATTATTACTAATATGTTTGAAACGGTCTTGTACAAAAATATTTATAAATTTAAATAAAAATAGAAATTTGATAACAATTTTGTTAAATCATCAAAATAATAATGTAGGACGCTCAGTAGGACGCAAGCTAGTTGACAGAATATCGAAACTTTTTATAGCACTGCTCATCAAGTTTGAATTTTCTACATAATTATTTTAATGATCCGATAAAACTACTTTTAAATCTGTATTTATAAGCTAAATATTTAAATATTTTAGCAAAACTGTACAAGAATAAATCGATAATGTTTTCATCATATAATATTTTATCTTGCATGTTAATGTGATTCCACAGCTGACAGTTTTCGTATTTTCTGAAGTACATATGTTTAATGTTATCATAATAATATCTAGAACAGCATAATTAATAATATTTTAACAAGTTTCGTGATCAATGACAATATATTTTTTTAATATTAATTAATTTATCAAACTGAATACTACTTGAATTGTGCTCAATTGCAATGAAGAAAATATTTACAATCTATCTCATATATGCATATATTAATATCATGGAAAATATTATACATGTATACTAGATATATGTAAACGGAAATGGCGATTTATTTTTATTAAAATAAATTCTTAATAATATACATTAATACTTTCTTGGATGCAATTGCAAATATATAAATATACACATACACATGAGTATATATACAAAATGCTTCGTGATGGTACGACTGAGAAAAAAGAAAGTGATTTTACATAAAAAAAAATATGTCAAAAACATAGAATACAATTTTTTTCATGAAGTTTCGTGTTCGGGCAATATTATATATATTTCATTTCGTGTTCGGGCAATATTATATATATTTCAACAATTTATAAAGTAATAAAATTCATATAGGAATATCCTAGTTTATTGTATATTCTTGATCAATCAATACATATACAAACATGAATCGAAATAGTAGGTTATATCAAGATCCATTAAGTCGAGAAATACATACCCAGCAAATATTTTAAAGTCAATTCTGCTGTAACCAAAGCTTCATATGAAAAAGTTTTATTCTGCTACATTTTCAATTTACTTTTTCATGTTAAAATCACCGTCTTCCCGACAGTATCACAAGTTACGAAACATCCTGAGGAATATCGTGTATATAAATGAGAAGGATATATGTATATATGTATATATGTATATATCCTTCATCTTTATATATTCTCTATTTTAGTAACCTAATCAAATAAAATTTGCATACGCGAGTGTTATAGAATTGCGAAAGGGAACTCTAAATTTGGAGATTTAAGTGGAGAAACCCGTATGCGCTTAGAAGGCTAAATGTTGTTAGAACGAAATACGATGTCCAATACACTCGGACACCGCAAGCGTAATTAAGCCTGTCCGGTTACGTTTTGACGTAATTCGGTTTGTCAGAGTATCGTTAGAAAGGAAGAGAGACAGAAAGAAGGGAAGGGCGGGGAAGAGAGGAAAGAAAAGAGAAAAAGGAAGATAGAGAGATATGAAGAGCGAGAAAGAGAAAGATAGAGACGATAGAGGATGGAGGAAACGACCTCACGGAATTCCGCGCGCGTTGCGGATAAACGCCGGCGATTCGTCAAGCGCTGCGTTGGCTGACTCCTCGCGCGCCGTTGTTGGGAAACCGACGGAAACGGATGGCTTCCGCTTCGGGCGGACAGGCGGACAACCGTCGAGAGAGCCTGAGGAGCTGATTCGTTGATTGGCCGCGCTATCGTACGGATAAACCGACGGTAACAACAGCAGCTTCCTACGTCGCTAGTTGTTGTAGCCGTCGTCTCTCGACCCCGCTTCCGTACCGAGAATCCCGCTTCTCTGCCGCTGCTCTTGACGGCGATATACTACATACAGTTTGTATACCCCTTCCGCGAGGGTGACTTTCAAATAAGACACGTACAAGACGCTCCAATTTTGGCTGACACCTGCGCTTCGCGCCCGCCCGTCAAGCGTTTTCAGACCTTCCTCCTTCCAGCATCTCGCCTAACGGATGAATGGACGAACGCGTCCACGGGCGCATCCAGATATACATGCGTTATGCACGTAGTGTGCATTCACCCGCATTCACCAGATCTCTAACTGAGAAATCTCACGTGGAAAGAACGGTTTTGCTGAGGTAGAAATTTAGTTAGGCACAAAACTTAATTTTTGATGGAACCATCAAAGTAATTATTTAAAACGCTTGGTAATGCTGCAAAATATTTTAATAACCAAGTTTCTAAAAATCAATTTAAGCGTATTTATTTTGGTTTCTTTCTCTTCTAAACAGAATTATTTGCAAATTTGAATCTAGTGAAATTTCTAAATACTTCCCAACAAAATCATTCTGCAATATTTTTTGAATCAAATATCAAAATAATTTCTTATTTAAAACTTTAGAAAGTGTAATAAATATATATTAATCCTCTTATCGTTAAAAATATAAGTTTAGATCAAAGCGTCAATGTCTCATTAGAGATATAAAGATTTAATAAATTAGCAATCAAGATTGCTAAATGCTAAATTTATATTTTCTATATAACATAAAGATTGAATAAATTCTTAAAATATATCTTAAATAGTTTAAATACACTCTCTCTAAAAAAGACTATAACTATCTCTTTTCCGTTCGTCTCATCGAATTTTTATTTAAAAATTTAACACAGAAATTTATCACAGAATCAAAAATATTAATATTGATGAATCTTATCAAATAGTGGTTTCATTAAGGCAACATCGAGTCTAAATTCATTTAAGAATTTATGGCTAGACCCGGTAGGTCTGGGACATTCTGTATAAGTGTATAGCCGCGCCGTGGTCTCTTGCTTAATCGCGCTAGGATTTAACGATCCTGATCGGCGCGGAGACCTTTAATTCCGATGATCGCGCCGACACGTCTCTATCTCTTTTGCTGGGTGAAAGGTGCGCGTTCGATGAATATACCTGGGTTTGCAAAACAGAGACTCCAGCAGGTAGATAATTCGTTACGCCTGGAACGCCAACATGATCATCATATTCGCTCACGCGATTGCGACATAATTTCTTTTCAATTTGTTATAGGCTCGAGAAAAAAGTTTTTAGCAGAATTGACTCTACAAAAACAAGAAACGGTCGTAACACGTTCAACTTATATTTGTTATTTTTAAATCTTGTCATTTCTGTGAGATTTGTGCCTTTTTCTAGGTTTATGTTTAAACACAGAGATTGTTGAATAAAAGAATCTACTTTTAAAAATAACAGCAACATATTCAAAATCTAACAGGAAATTAAATTCTATTTCTTATCGTTTGTCGTGAACATGAATTAATCGGTGCGGGAACATCGTCCGAATCTGATCGTCGCTGTCGTTCATAATTCACGTACGCGCAGTACCGGCTTAAATCACGTTAAACAGAAGGCAACTAGCGGAGGATGTACCCATCGTCGGAGCTTTAATCCTCGATAGAGCGCTGTCGATGGAAGGATATAGTCCGAGTGATTCCTAACGGATCGATCGCCCGCGCGGTCACTACGCCGGAAGTCGAAAGATTTACGAACCTTCGATTTATCGATGCATGTGAGAGCACCGGTCCGACCCTCCGCGAAACATGCTCGCACGACACGCAGATCGGCGCTCGATCGTACGTAACGCATTGATAACGACAGCTAATGGAGCGAGTCGAGGCAACTGGCTTTCGAGCTGTCGCATGTTCCCGATGAACGGAATTTGTAAGTAGAGATAATATCCTGGATATTATTTCCAGTTGGAGTGGAGAAGAAATATTACTTTAATTACAAAATTATTTTAAACATATAAATGGGAAAGAATTATATTCAAACGAAAAATATTTGTGCTAAAATCGAGAAAAAGAGAGATAGATAGATAAATAGATAGATAGAGAGATAGATAGAGATAGAGATAGAGAGAGAGAGAGAGAGAGAGAGAGAGAAATCTTTACAACATATTTTCAAAATTTCAATATAACGAATTCAAAAACGGATTCAAGTCACGATATGTTTTTAATAACATATACGATATAATTTAAATAAATTGTACTAGCAGTGTTGCATGCTACAATTTTTCTGAAAGATGTGATATTATAAAATTCGTATAAGGCTAAATGTTTAAGAATTTTTATGTAATAAAATGTATCAATATTGATAAAAATATTTATCAATTATATACTAACGTAAGATTTTCTGATTACTTTCTATCACAAATTCGATATAAAATTATTATATTATATACAACTAGCATTTATCAAAAGAAATTCTTGTTAATGCACAATCGTCACGGCATTAAATTTTTGCACTAAATTATTGGCAGAATCTTCTCACTCATGCGATATGCAGTACAACGTCAAAGCAACAGCTCGTTCGCACGTAACGCATTGATAACGAGAACTAATGTAGCGAGACGCTCCGGCTCTCGCTACCGTTTCGAATCGTCGAGGGCCGTACGAGGAATCGAATTATTCTCGTTGGTGCAATGAAACGTGTCTGCGCAGGGCCATATTTTATGCAAGCCTGCGATCGGGATAATACGCCGAGTGCAGCGTGACGTTCCACAGAGCAGAGTCATTGTACTCTCTCTCTCCCCCGGCTGCCCAATAACCGTTCCCCTCCCCTCCCACCCCCTCCTCTTTCACGTAACCGCTACCTTCGTCTAACCTTCGTTTCCAAGGACCTCGATGGCGATCCCGTTCGCGCGGTCAAGTACGTCGAATGTTGCAACAACCGGCGAGGCGCCGGTATGCATCGATTCTTAACGGTGCAGGTGCACCGCAGTATCGGGCATTCTTTTGCGATCGCAGCGATGCGCGTCCGAGATTTCTCAAATCGCCGGCGGTCACGGATTATCTCCGCGTTTCTCGGCAATCGTACTATCTACGATGATCGCTCTATCCTTGCGGTAAATCACATTACGGCTTTCGCAGTATCCTGTTTTATTGTATTCTGACGTTTATAACATTGAATCGCCTTAAATCGAAATGAAATTTGTATGATAAATGATGGCTTATACGCGTGTCATTTTTACGTTTGAAAAACGCCTGTAGAATTATTAACCCCTATACAATTTCCGGCCCTTTACTATCATGACGAGTCATTCCCGAGTTAATTCCTATCATTTTAATTAATACAGCTTTGGCTTTTTTCATTTATCTAGAATTCTTTTACTACGTTGTTACCTATAATTAGTTTCGGTATTATACATAAATTTAAGTTCTTGAAACAAAAGCTAATTTATAACAGCAAACGGTCAAAAATCGATCTCTTCATAAGCAAAACTGTAAATAATGGTTAATAACGTGCTAAATGTTTTTTTTATACAAAAATTATTTTTTATATATACTTTTTACAGCTTTAGAAAATATTTATGCATTTAAAAAAAATCGTACATAAATGTTATAATTAATTGCTTAATGCTCCTAATTCGAAGAAAAGAAATGTGTGCAGGACGAATGACTCAATCGTGTGTACTAAGAGTAAAACGAGGAGAATGAGGTTTTCGTTAGAAAACTAATCAATTAGCGTTTAGTGATTCTATAATATGATTGGATGATCTGTAATATGATTCTTGCCTTAAGATTTTAGCTGGATCTAACAATAAGTGTAGGAATCATTGACGAGAAGAGGTTTTATTTGTTTCGCGATCTCGCCGCTTCCCTTAAAGGATGTCATTGCCGCCACGTTCCTGCGGCTTGCACGATAATAAGCTTCTCGTGCCGGTAATAGAAAACGCAGCATGATCTTTCCTATGTTTGCCGGATATTACGACTCTGCTCTGTTATGCGCGACGAGTAAACGCGCCTCTGCTCGACCCGATGGCTATGTCTCGCCGACGTTTCTGTCTTTGATCGATAGACTGATAGAGACCTTGATATAGATAGAGGGAACGATGGCCGTTCAAACGCAGGCACTTCCGGGAGCGGATCAAAGGAAGCGTAGTTGCTGGAGTGTTTTCCTTTTAATTCACCCTCGACGTTGATGTTAATAATTATTCGTGAAGATTGCAGTCAGTCGCTTGCACTACACGTTTCCCGACGACCGATCAAAACATGACAAATACTTGTATTCGCGTATCGACGTTTTGCTTTACTCGCTTCGGCTTTTGCAGTGGTTCTCTAGCTTGAATTGATATTTTTTAGCTGCATACTGGATCCAAAATTGCAAAGTGTAGGATTTAGCTGGAATTAACTCTCTGCAATATTTTTACTCCCTCTATTCAGCTCAAGTTTTTTTTTATTGTTCTAGGCTTTAAAAAAATGTGGAAAAATTTAAAGTCTTAACACATACATTACATTACCAAAGTTTTAACAAGATATTTTTAGAAAGGGAAATCGGACTTCGTCCTTCTCTCTTTATTGTTGAGAAATTTGAGAGTGAATTAAATTTTGTGTGTGCCAAGAAAACCCAGATTGCAGACAAAGAATAAAATTTATCGCAATAGATAACAGAGTGCCGTTTATTTTTTATATATAAATGCTTCTCGTAAAATGATGTATTGTTTTCGCGGAGAAAAATGACATTTATTCATTTTCCATTCTGTTACCTCCTTTTTTTCGTCTTTTTGAGAGTCTCTTATTACGGGACTTTTCGTGGTCCTATTGCAGCCATTAGTCTCGCACCGTCTGCGCGTTCGAGGCGCGTACATGCACACGTGAAAGGGGTGGTTCAGCAGACAGAATTAAAGAGACAGGTGGCCTAGACGTATTTATACGAGCACGCGCTCGTTCATGGAGCGTGTCGCGTGTGCGAGTCTACGGAATTCGCGCGAGTGCCAAGCGTGTTCATTCATTCCGTCGAGCACGGACCTACCTATGAATAGACGCTATTTAAAGGATGAGTGCAATGGCTCAAGAGAATCGGTTGGACCATCCAGCTGGTATTTTTAGTCTGACATTCTTTGCAGTGGGTTTATAACGCAGATAAGCTGTAAATAAATTAAAGTTTTATATACAGCTAATTTGGTGTGAATTCTAAGTAATAATTAAAAACGTTATACATTTTCTACAAGGTTCAAGTTATAAAAATATTCCCGATTACAAACTCGACACGTGTTGAGAAAATATAGATACATATTGATATTAGAAAAATATTTAAATGTCAATTATACGCATGAATTTCATAGTCGAAATATGAAGAAATCAATTTTGTTAGCATGCGAAAAAATGTACAACTAAAATATTTATTTAAA
>NW_012130160.1:216444-226669 GCF_000143395.1 Atta cephalotes | reverse complement strand
TACATTGAATTATTTACATATATTCCTTTAAAAATTAAAGTCGATATTTATTTCATAAATAACAACATAATGAATGTTCCATCGCGATGTACTCTCGGCACAGTAGTCAACCCTGTCCTTTTCTTTTTTGATGAAAATGCGCCTGAGACTGCGTGACGCTGTCTATGATTATCACATGTATCCGAGCGGTCTGTTTTCCTTTTAGTTTGCGTTTTCTCAGTTTCTGGTTACGTCCTTTTGAGTCGTGTTAATTTTATTTTAGACGAGCAACATAAGAAATGTCACAACGAGCAAAAAATTGACAAAAAGAATTTGAAATCTCAATCTTCTTGTAACACATGTGCCGTTCCGTAATAAAAAAACAGCTCTGAGACTGTGTGAATAATGTCGGAAAGTTATGTAAATAGAACTTTTCATTTTTGTAAAATGTTTCTTGAAATTATATCAGAATAGATTTTATTATATAAAATGTCTGTCAAGTTTAAGATTTGTTGATTAGACTTCGGTTTGCGGAGGCGAAGTCTTCATAAATAATGTTTATTGTTTTAGACAAGCAAAGCGGAGGGAGCTGTATTGACGTATAGTTAACTTCGTTTTCCGGATATTTCGCTAGTAATCCGTTGCCAAGTTTACGTTCCTCATTCGACATGGACTTCGTTGAACTTCACCTCGACGTAAACAGTGAATTGTCGATTTTCACGGACGCTCCACGTCTGATGTGCGCGCGCACGAGTCTCGTCGGTAGATTCGCGAGAAGGTATAATTTACCGGGTGAAAGGAGAACGCGAGGAGGGAAGCGCCCGCTTGCTCGCACCGAGCGCGATGTATTATCTCGTTCCCGGCACAATGGGCTTTGTTTGCAAAAGTTTTGAAACGCGGAATCAAGCCGAACGACCACCTACTTCCCGAGCCAGTTGCAGCGGTAGTTCAAAAGGGCCGGAGAAATGTCGCGGGATGCAGACAGGGGGAGAAGGTGGATAGGGGGCTTGAAATTCGCGCGAAGGTGTATCCTCGGATGCAGCGGTACATCGTTCAAAAGCGGAAGGGCAAAAGGAAACGCGCGAAAACGCGGAGAGGGTGAAACAGCGGAGAGCAGCGGAGCCCTTTTACATAATGCGGCTGTATTTCGTGCGAGTTACACAACGACACGATGCGGGAAATAAATGCATGATGAAGCATAGAGAATGAGAAAAGGTGGCATGGTTGATGTGATGTACAATTTTAATGCGAGCAACTAAATAGTCATCTTCAGAAACGATTAATGAAGTTAAAAATTACGATAATGACAGAAGAGATAGTTATTTATTGAATTTTATTAAAAATAATGAAATTACATGGACAAAAATTTGTAAACCATGAATGTGTTAACGTTAAATAATAATGGAAGAAAATTAAATATACATAAATGTAACAATAATAAATTTTTTAATATCTTTGGAATAAAGTCCTGTTTTATACTCTACGTTTCTAATATTACAAGTTTCAGGATAAGCGAATCTGCAGTAGATCTGTAGATACCGTATAGAAATCCCACACTCCTCATAAGGAACCTGTTATAAAATTTCTATCTCGCGAAAATTTCGTTTCGTAAAAGTGCATCAGCTCGTACCATAAAGATCTCGTATTATCGGGTGTGTAGTGCGCTGACCATAAAAATTCTTCGTGCCATATAGAGGGCACGCAGAATGAAAATCCACTATTACAGAAATTTCGTGTAGGATCCTTCGAATTGGAGCCGAAAGTCTTTTGCAACGGAGGACGAGTTGAAAGTCGAAAACTCGCAAACATGCGATTTAACAATGTCACGGCGCCAAGCGTCCCTCGATAACGGTAATGGCGCGCGTTCGTTGCCTCGTAAGGAACGGACTTTATCGGGGAAACGGGACAGGAGAGAGTTACCGGTAACGTTCGCAAACGTTCAGAAGATACCGATCCAAGGAGCGCTGATCGTGTAAGCGATCTTTTACTTCTTCGATTCGCCAGGCATCGCGCTGGAAATTCCGTACCGTACTTCGCTCAGCAAGCTTACACGACGTTCCCTCAGGATAACAACTCACTGCTAGAGAGAATAGGCGATGAGAAAGACTATTTCCCGTTTTAGTCTCCTATATACTTTGATGCAGTTATTTGACCCAATTTTACAACAAGTGTACATTTATCCAAAAGGTATACAAAAATTACATCAAAATTCTAATATCGGTAAGAGGAGTCAGGAATGCATACAGGGTGATTGGTAAGCGTTAATGTACAGAACGCTGTACAGTTGATTGTATTAACAGTGTCTGATCCACTCGCGTTTATAAAGATATTTCATGATTCAGTGATTCCTTTCATTCTTTGCAACCATGAAATAACTGGACCATATAATTTCGTTGTAAGCGAAAAGATGCTATTCATGAAAAAAAAAAGAAAATGAAATAAGAAGACTATCTTTAATAACGAAATAAATCTGATTTTTTCAATTATTAATTTCAATTATTATTTTCATTATTGTATAATATTATACCTGTAATCTGTAATATCAAGATTCCTTCAAAATATAATATCAACATAAAATCATATTTTTAATAATGTCCATTTTTTAAACAGATGGTTAATATAAGTAAAGCACTATATTAATCCTAAGTCGATATTTGCTTCGAAATTTCTTTAACTTCTTTTCTTTTTGGAATTTGAGGCTCCAGTATACAAATTAATGTAAATATTTTTGCTTTAAGTTGACATAATAACGAATAATTTTTTTTTGTTCATTTTAAAGGTCAAAATCTGAGAAATAAGATTATTTAACTTAAAATTATGTAAGTTATCGCGAAAAGCATTTATTATAAACAATTTTTCATAATATAATATATTTGAAGCAAACGTTCATTGATTAAGATTAATAATTCGTTTTATTAAAATAGCATTACCTCGAGTCGTCGCAAATGCTATCCTTGTTACAATTGGTGCCAATTCGCTGATATCGATAAGATATTTGTTAGCGAATGAGTGAAGATCTCGATATCTCGGTTAAATGTATCTTCGAATCTCCTGTTATCCGCCAGTGCGTTTAATTAGCGCGTCGACAACGAGTTTACTATGCGGCTCCAGGCTGGAGCCGGTGTAGACGAGACTGCCACGGAAAACGGAAGGAAATCCGATGGTCGACGCTGGTGGTGTGCCGGTAGAGCGGCGCAAAATGTATGGGCGTAGCCCACCGTAATATCGTGCGCGAGCTGCACTGGAGTCGACTCTCTCTCCCCGGCTATTTGTCATCGGCGTGTATATCATGGACGGCCCTTTCTATCTGCGCGATCCCCTCCCTCCCCCCCTCGCCCCGTCCATTTCACCCTTCTCTGTTCTCCGTTCTCCCCGAACCCCGCGGTCTCCGCGAAGATTTGCATTACAAATATGCACCAACCGGAATGCATGTACGTCAATATGACGTCTGTCTCTCTCTCTCTCTCTACTTCGTCTCTTCCCGCGCCACATCTCTTCGTTTCTCTCCTCGTTATGATAATAATGCCGATCCCGGAAAGTGCAGTAATGTAACTAGATTTTTTCGCCCTTACGCGCCAATTTTATAGTTGTGGCTCAATAAAGTCAATTTTTATTTAGCAATTTTTCAATTTGCAATTCCCTTGGAACGTTAAATAATAACACATTTAAATCATTCTTGTTAATAATTAGCATGTTATAATTAACATTTGTATTACGGAAATTATTTTAAAATATTTAAATATTATCATCTACTGAATAGATATTACAACAGGGAAAGAACGGTAAAAGAACGGTTTGTAAAAGTATTTAAAAATTCAGTTATCTAGATATAAATTTGGAATAGAAAGAACGGAAATAGAAAGAATGGGTTTGTTAAAGTTATTTAAAAATTTAGCTAGATACAAATCTGAAAAAATAAGTTTATTGAATCATATATATATAATAAAATAAATACAATAAAATTAGAAAGTTTAAGCGTAAGCAATGCTACAAAAAGTTTTGATATTTTATTAACTATAGGTTAAAAGTTCGATATATTTTATTATTTTCATTGCAATTTCGAACAAAATTATTTTCAGATTTATGTATCTAGCAACGTTTTTAGATATTTCAGTAAAATGATTCTCTGCGCATATTTACTCTAATAATAGAAAACAAAGATGATAATTTCAATAAGAGTAATTAAATAAGATTATCCAAAAATGAAATAGTTCATAAGTTCATCAGCCGCGTTCTTCAATATTTCACAAACTTCTGGACGCTTCATTTCCTCAATGATCATCGGACGATGGATAGCCATCAAAGCGTTTAATTCCAAACGGCAAAAAAGCCAAGCGTCGCCTTAGAACTTTGCTTTCTAAGTTTTATCTCACTTCACGATCGACTACAGAGCTTTGTCTCTCGTGAAGAAGAAAAGATGGCTTCACGGAGGGGAATCAATAGTTTATACGCGAATTATAAATAATCTTACAGGCGGTCAACGTTTTCGTTTGCTTGAGAAGAAAAAGAGATTTCGCACGGTCGGTCGCCTCTCGTGACGCTTCATTTGTTTTCTGATCAACACACCGGGCAGCGATACACGTTACCGACACAGAAAGAAGCGAGAGCGCGTTCTAAAAACCGACAAAAGGCGATCGCGGGGGTGGTGTGGCTAAATGCACGCCCAGCGTATTGTCAAAGGGGTGAGCATCGCGCTCACGGCGATCGCTCAAAGCACCCAGTCCGCCAACCCCTTAAAAGAAGGAGCGGAAGCAAGGGGCTACCGTGGGTCGGCTCGAGTTTCGTAGAACGCGTCGACGAAGGATCCTCTTTTATCTTTCACCCCTTTCTCCGGCCGTCCGAGAAAAGGGGTGGGTTCTGTCGTCTTTCCCGACCATCTCGAGTCAGCCGAGCAAAGGACCGCCAACGGGGTGCCGGCGAGCCGACAGAGGGATTTATTATCGTCCACGATAAAAGCCTTAAGATGAACATGCGCGAGGTGAAATAAAGCACGCCATGGAAACGGGAGTCTTGCAGCTAGACCGTGGCAGTCGACCGTAATTTGTGTTAAAGATATTATACAATATTATAGATTCTTACAACAGTTTCTTTTATCTAAGGATTTTGTGGACAATATCAAGATAACTTTTTTTTAACAAAACTGTGTATACACAACGATATTTTAGCAAATTGCGCTTAGAGATAAAGATGACATAATATTCAAATTTCTAAAGTGTGTTTAGTATTTTACTTTTGTTTTTTATATCCTATAGAGAGAAAGAGAGAGAGAGAGAGAGAGAGAGAGAAAAGTTTATTATTTAATATTATAATAATAAACTTCATTTTAAACTAAATTTTTAACCTTTAAATAGGTTGCTTAAAACACCTCCAAAAATTTTTATTTTTGTAATTACATTTTAAATAGTATTTATAGAGTTAAATTTATATTATTCTTTTATGAAACAGAGCAATGTAAAATTAATAAACTTTAAAACTTCTGTAATACTTTTTATTTTCCTTTTCCAGAATAGGGTTTTTAAGATAATTATACATGTCGTGCTATAGTCACTTAAAGGTTAAATATGAATTAAATAAATATTAGTTTCAAGACAGTTTTTGATTGAGAATTCCAGTAAAATAAATTTAAATCTGCAAAAGATAAATAAAATGTATTTCTATGATAATAAAAATTTAATTGTTGATATTTCCACAAATGTAATAACTTTTTCAGACTTTTATATCGGAAGAATAAAGAACTTTGCACTAAAGACCCAGATTATGCATGGAAGGTGAAAATTTCATATTACTGACAGAGGGTTAATATTTTATCCTATAAAGAAAAGATTCCTTATGGAATTAAATACAGCCATGTCCTATTTATTTACTGCTTAATTAGAAAAAAATTAATAGATATTATTAATATAAATTTAGGACCTAATTAACAACGATCTGATTTATGTATAGAGCGTATTACTAAGAATATCATACATAAGTGTATACTATACATATATATTACGTCAAATTTCAAAACGGAAAGGAGCTAAATAAAATACGTGGAAGTTGATTATCACTTTAACAAATTCCTTAAAGCTTCCGAAATAAACGAGAAAGTGCCACTGCTCAGAGTAAAATTAATATCAAGTTACTCAAAGTTCAAAGCATGTCTCATCCGTCTTGGCAGTTCTTCGGCAGTCAGGTGGCGAAGGAGTGCCGCTGGAGGAATAAGAAGAAAAAGTGTGTGAGAAAGAGAAAGAAAGAGCGAGATGCAGGCAGCACAGAGAGTCCCGTGTTCTCGAAGACGGATCTGTGGTTATGTACATGTAGTCACGCGCCGTTGTGCACAAAGATGCCGACCCGCTAATATGTCGCGTGCAGTCTGTGCACTGCGTGGCCATTTCGCCACGCTTGGCTATATCGAGCATTCTCTTCCACTCGTGTGCCTTAAGTGTACGTAACTTTCTTTGCAAGTGTTTCGCTGCTGCAGTCGTGGCGTGCGACGGTGACGCATTGTTGCACCCGCATAAACGCCCGCTTGTCCTGCCTTGTATTCTCCGATCTGATGAATCTCCCTTATTTTCTAAAGAAATACCGTAATACTGAGTATTGAAATTTCAGAGGAAACTCTGTTAAAAAAGAAAACACAGTTCCTCTTAAAGACGTAGCAGAGTGCGCGTTTGTAACTCGTTTGCTTGCTGAAGCAGAAAAGTACTGTCACTAAATGTGAATTGAGCAACGCGTATTGAATAAAATTGTATAAATAAAAAATATATAATCTCCGGTAGAGTGAGATTATAAAGATTTGCGTGCATTTGTCACGGACATGGTGAATTTAGAAAATTGCAATTCACACACATTGATTCCGTTACTTTATAGTCCATCTACGCATTCCTTCCATCTACTTCCTTCCTTCGACGACTCTTTATATTACACATACTTGACGTTCACACTATTCTTTAATCCGTTATGTGACGCTCGACGTTTCGCAGCTGTTGCTATAGCACGCGAGTGGCTTTCATCTTTTTGTCGCGCTTATGAGAAAAGCATCAACTGACGCAAAAACTTGACGTTATAAAGTAAGAAAAGTACAGGTCCTACGTCGCACGAGAAACACTCATTGATTTATTACTCCCGTTCTTTCGTCATTCATTTAATAAATATAGTTAATGTTGTATATATATATGCGTGCGCGCGCGCGCGCGCGCGTGTGTGCGTGTGTATGTGTGTGTGTGTGTGGGTACATATATATGGTATAGATAATCCTTTCATAATTCAGTGACAGTGCTATAAGTTTACAAATACGTTTATTTTAATGGAGATATAGCTTGAACTTTTGAAAGAGAAGACAGAACATGTTACATTTTCTAAAGTTTTAAAACATTACAATACTTGCACTTTATGGCATAAAAAAATAAATTCTCTCTTGCAGTACGTTATATTTTGTATTTCATATGAGTGTGAAAATATTAAAATTAAAAAAATATTCCTTTATGAATGAGAAAAAAATCTTTCGTAGTTTAAATTGATTTTTACGATATAGTTTGATTTGTGCTGGAGATTTGCAGTATCAACCGTCGAGAAATGCATTATTCAATACGATTTGTAAAATTTTGTTGCAATGTGGGCGCATAAACTTTAATCCTGACTGCGATATACAATGGCAACTTTATTTGGAGGAGCGCCGAATAATCTGCAACGGCGCTCACGGCGCGTAACTATGGATAACAAGCGGTTTTAATCAATGGAATTACCGAAACACTCTCGCACTCGTGGTAATAAAAAGTTTCTCAATCTCGCATCATTAGAGCTTTCGGACAAAATGAGACTCAGAATTCCGAGGAAACAATCGCCATGTCAGCACCAATACAACGAGTATGCTCAGACTTCGATTGTATCAGTTCGAATTTTTAATCCTCAACAGTTTAACATCAAGAAAATGCAGTTTAAACATCAAGAATATTTTCCTTGCCTTCTAAAAAAATTCGCAAAATAAGTATCGAATTTTTTAAAAATTTGTTTTATTTATTCTTTTTTTGATCATGTATAATTTTGACAAAAAGTATATAAAGCATCATCAATTTATTTACATCTTGAAAAAAGTGATAACAATAAACGGAAAATTAACAAAATATTAAAACTGTTATAAAAATATTATTTTCCAATATTTTCTATCTTTATTTTTCTATTTCTATTTTCATTTCGTTAGATGTAGAACATTTATGTCAATTTGTACTTTATACTTGTGACAAAAGCTAAACATATGACTGGAAGATTATATAGGTATATGAATTCATCAATAAAATATAGTGTTCTCGAGAAAAATTTTGTATTAATTATTTCAGTATCTATCTATTGATTAAAACATGAGTTTTTAATTATTTGTGTTCACGCGTTTTATTGGAAATAATGTTTCAGGAAAAAGTATGATTCTTGTATCAAGATAATCCTTGATGAGAAAGTGATATTTTTTTCAATATTTTATTATATGTATATCGTAAGTGACAAATGCCTGATATAGTTTAGTTG
Source organism: Atta cephalotes (assembly GCF_000143395.1). Taxonomy (NCBI): domain Eukaryota; kingdom Metazoa; phylum Arthropoda; class Insecta; order Hymenoptera; family Formicidae; genus Atta; species Atta cephalotes. Next base: position 218,188 of record NW_012130160.1, on the reverse strand, counting down.
ATACAAAAGAAGGGGCACGCGCAAAGTTCGTTAATTACACCAAAATACGCAACGATTGTGCTTCGTTACTTCCGCGATGGCGGAAACACAGCTTGCGGTCGCATGATTAATTCCTGCCAAGTTTTCGCGAGCTGCGGTATGTTTTCGCGAACGTACCTCGACGCTCTTGCGCTTCGCGGTCTGTTCGAAGCGAGAAATCGATGCGGTCGTGCTTCGCCATATGGAGCACCTTGTGCTCGGGTGTACGTGCACCCGAAATAGTTCTATAAGACTGTGGCAAGTTGTCGCAAGTTTATCGTCGATTAAAGATGATACGTTCGAGAAAAAGGTGCTCATAATTACTTACAATGAAAAAATATATTTATCAAATATTATATATATATATATATATATATATATATTAATAATTAAAATTATATCAATATGTATATAATTATATTAATTACATCAACATTTTAAAAAATTATATTGTTATATATTTCTAATTAATGCTAACTGATATTTATCAAATTATTAAGTGATGAAAATCGTTTATTCAGTGTCAGTACAGAATGAAAAAAAGATAACCACACTTAGCATTAAACGGGCGAGTGAGATACCACTGAATTTATTGGTATTATCACCTCTTGTTCATCTCGACTGTCCGTCACAGCTGTCGCATCAACCGCTAAACACGCGATTCTCATTTCTGCTTTACCGTAATAATAGAAAAAGAAATTCAACGTGTGGCCTATCAGCCATTCGGTCGCTGACTATTCCGACTCACGCTGAACAGGCAAAAATGGTCAGCCCTGTCAATCGCGTATAGTGATCAACAACAGGCACTCTGTCCAACGGATGTATTTTGGAGTGCAGCGTAATGCATTTGTCGTAGCGCTCTCACTTCTAAAACAATGGTCGTGAGAGCGGAAATTAATTTTTTATCGCATTGCATCCATTGAGAATCGAAAAAAGAAGCCTAGTTACTTATTGCTGAATATATAATGCACATCATAATCGTATTTTGTAAATAAATGTCACTCAAATAATATCAGGATTATCCAAAATAGCATATTTAAATGCTTAAGGTAATTATTCGAAAGGAGACATCGTACCGTTGATCAAAGTCATCGGTGCAGTATCGCCTAATTCGAATAACTATCATGCTTAAGGATAATAAACATCATTTATTTATTTTCTCGCACTGCAATTAATTCTTTATATTCTTTATTACAATAGTTGGCTGTACGTTTGTTTCTTGTAACTGAATGAAATTTGAATTGTGGCGCGTCCTCTGTGTAATAATTAAGTGTACAATCGCCATGCTAGTTTTTTTTACTACAGTTGCTAGAAAACTCTTAAAAAATTTGCATGTAAGCAAATGTTTACATTCATGTTTTAATAAACGTAATTATTTCTCGACATTCAAGAACTACACGTTCATTTAAATTTTCTAACATGTCTCAATATAATCTTTTGTCCGAACTCAATTGTTACACTGAAAGAAAAGATTGGTTGCTGGAACAATTTAGATAATAAAATATGGCACAACATTTTTAATCAACTGCAGCAATCAGGTTTTATCGAAATCATATATTAACATTGCGAATAGGTGCAAAAATTTGCTGCTACAAAAATTGGTTGCTGCAGCCGATTAAAAATGTTATGCCATATTTTATTATCTAAATTGTTCCAGCAAACCAATTACTTTTTCTTTCTAGTGTTAAACATCACGACTTCTCTGTTCAAGAACTATCGAAATAAT
>NW_012130160.1:201090-216424 GCF_000143395.1 Atta cephalotes | reverse complement strand
CCTTGGCAGTCTCAGATCTAAATTGTTCCAGCAACCAATCTTTTCTTTCAGTGTAACATCACGACTTCTCTGTCAAGAAACTATCGAAATAATTAAAAATTTTGTCAAAAATGACAGTAATGCATTCTTTAATATCTCTGTAAGTTTAAAAGAAGATCATGTCAAATGCTTGATGGAGAAACAGAAATGAGATAATGCAGTGCGCATTAATAGATCACGATTTCATTGGTCTATCGACTCCTTTTGTTTTAGATCTCTATTAGATGAATATGCTATAATAGATTCAACGTCTGAAATTGCGCAGTATAAGATACAGTCTACTAACTTTGTAACAGATACTATTGTGCAAAACATGATCCAACATCAAGAGAATTACATTAATATTTTCGGTCAACGCATTCTAGGATCCGCTTGTAATCGGCAACTTTAATGTATAAATTCATTTAGCCCATCATCATAATTTACGCTAAACGATCGTGCAATAATCTATTTTGAAAAATATCCGGATATAATACGCTATAAACAGCGTTGAGAAACTAATCGCATATTACTAATCTCACGCTAACGCCTAGCTCTTTTGCAGTTATATTCACAACCGGCTACCATTACGTCAATTTTTAATGCGATATTAATTAGAAAAAAATACGCATTGATGCAAGATGCGAACGCTAATAGATATGATCGTAGGATATTGAGCCGCGTATCAAGCGTGCCTGATTACGCATCTTCATGAGTGCATCGCGAATTAACGTCCATTTGATCCGTCGTCATTTCGCACGAGATCTTCCCCCTTTTCATAGATCCACTGATCTTTGGCCGGATTCTCTCACCGTCAAGTCAATTACCTTTCACGGCATCATCAGATATAGAACATTAAGACAGCGTTGCTAACTGAGAGAGACAGGTTGCGTTCTGCGATCTCCAAGTTTTAACTACTTCCGAGACCAGAGAAGGTCTACAATAATCCCGGGCTCGGCTAGTCGGGGCTCGTTGGCTTAACGATTACAGAAATGATAGAGAAGGAAGATGGGACACCCTATATAGGATAAGATGGAAAAGAGAAAAGACTGCAGTAACGAATACGCAGAGAAGGGGTAATGAAATTGAGAGAGGTAATGCTGTTGGCGCGTGGATCGATGAATAAAAAAATAAACGGAAATGAATAAATTTGCATTATATTGATAGCAATTCATTCGACGATCGAACGAAATTGATTTTCGATATAATTGCTCATCAGAAAAAAATATAAGGATTATGCGGAAAAAGCGATTTTGCTAAAGTACACTATTAAAAATGTCATGAAATTTAATGTACTTTTAAGTTACACAAATTAAATTTAATCTCATGGCATTAAATTAAATTTAATGTATCTGTAACTAAAAAATATATTTATGTACATGTACGTGAAATTTAATGTACTTTTCATAAAATTTTATGAAATTTAGTGCATTTTCCATTAAATTCTATGTAAATTTACATAAAATTTAATGCACGTGAATATTAAAGTTATTTGTAACTTCATTTTTATTGACAACATTAAACATTTTTAATGTACTGCTTGAAATTTGATTCCGTTTCATTTAACGGAAACAAATTTCTTTTTTTCAGTATATCTAAAAATGTAAATAGATATGAAAATAATTTTGTGGAATCATCAAAATAATTACGTAAAAAACTCAAGTATAATGAGTAATACTATAAAAAATTTTGACATTTTAGTAATCAATTTGAGCATACATTTAGATATTTTAATAAAATTTAATGTCAGATCTATATCTAGCTAAATTTTTAGGTATATTATTAGATATCAAAGAAGCTATGATAATCCAATCCCATGAATTAAATAACATTTTATTTTAACTTCCATATGTCAAAATATGAATATTATATATCAAAATATAAATCATATTTCTATTTTTCGTTTCAAAACAACGTTTATATTAATGTATGCATTTATATATAAATAAATGATAAATTAAACGGAAAGAACAATTTTGCTAAAATATCTTACAATTTAGTTATAGATACCAATATAAAAATAATTTTATTGGAATATTAATAATTAATTATATAGGATTCTCAAGCATGATAAATAATGCTATAAAAAATTTTGACCCAGCAATCAGCTTGAGAATCCTAATAAAATTATTTTGGTAGTCCAACAAGCTTTATTTTCAGATCGACATTTAGCTTAATTTAGCTAATTTTAAGATCCTTAGCAAAACCGTTCTTTTCGTGAAAACTTTGAAAAATTTAATTTAATCAAATTTAAAACATTTTCTTGAATTAAATTGTTCAACTCCTTGCTTTAGTTAGATTAACATATTAAATAGAAGCAGTGGCGAACTTGTAGAACATGAAAAGTAATAATTCAAATTGAATATAATTTAACATGAATTTAATAATGTATATTTCAGTAAAACCATTTTTTCCGAATATCTGTAGCAGGAAGACGTTTTGATCCAACATGAGATAAAGCATCGAATAATATACCTAACATTTGATGATAAAAAAAGTAAGATAGAAAAACAATAATGGGAAAAAGAAAAAAGTACAAACAAAAGATTAATATCGCGAGTTAAACACTTTACGTGTATAAATAATCTCCCCAAGCCAAATAATCATCCGCAAGTCAATTAGTGCGGCATTAATACGGTGTCCACGGTAATGAAAGAATTCCGGCGCGCCTCAGCATCCTAATTATCCATCCTGCGATTAATAAACCGCGCGGCACATTGTTGTCGATCGGGAGCGAAGGCGCGTAATTAACGGGCCGCGGTAATTCGTTTCTCGCTCCATGCATCCTCCGGCTGCATGATCGCGATACAGGGCGCACGTATTTCGCGGGTCGAATCCGCGCCGGAGAGAAATCTGATAATAACCAGCGGGCCGGACGAACGGGCCGAGGTTGAATCGGCGTAGGGGAGCGCGGCGGAGAGGAACGTATCTATCCGATTTGCTTGCCAAGTAACAATTAGAGTTCCGTGCAGTTTCTGCACGCAGTTATTGCGGTTAACGAGACGGCGGAACAAGGGAGGCTCGTGTTCGTACAACCGACCTGGACCCCCGCCGCTCCTGCAGAAAGACGCGCATCGTCGATGCTGGAGAGAATACCGTAAAGTTCCTCGCTTGACGAGCACCCTTGAGTAAATGGAACAAACATGCTGTGTACTCGCTGCCGGTTCCACAGCCGCTCAGGGATTATTATGATTCGGATCCAGCTGAGTAAATGTTGGTCATTATACCGAGAGTGTCCGATGACTTTGCGTTGTAATTACGGGATCTTATTGCTCAAGTGATTTTAAATTAAAGATGACATGTTAACGATATGATTATTGTTAGCAACGGAAACAGGAGTTAGCAACGAAATATGTGTTCTATAATCAAGCAGGAAAATGTTAAGGAAAACATATTTAATGGATATGATTTTAATGGAATACTAAAAAATTATTGCGAACACATTTTTAAAAACAATTATTTATGTAGTCGTACATAAGGATTTAAATACAAAGCTCAAGTCTTAGTTATTAGTTTGTATATAGAGAAATATATTCGTGTGCTGTAAAACCACAAAACAATGAAATGCATATCCATAAGCTTTGATGAACAATGCATAAACATTATGATAATAATTGATGATATAATGTCTTAATATATATATTATGTTATTTGTTATCTGCAGATATTACAGAAATCAATGCGCTGTTTATTTTGTTATAAGGCATAACAATGCATTTATATATATAGGATTTCAATAGCATTTTGTACGCTATTTACTACAGAAATAAGATTTTAAACTTATGACATAAAATCGAGTACTCTGAGTATCAATGAAATTTCGATCTGCGCATTATGCGCAAAAAGAAATATTCATGGAGATAATAATAACGATAATTTATGTGAAATCACATTTGATAAGACGATAAGAGGAACAAATATTTCTAGAAATGAAGGTATATAGAGGAAAACAAAAAACAAAAATAACAAGGTTATAATGTTATATAATGATTACGCATAATGAAATGCATATCTGCTTTAGAAATTTAATATCGTGTAATGTATAAATATTACACGATATTAAATTACATAATAATGCAACGAATCCTTTCTCCACCCATTCTCTGTCACTCATGCAAAAACTATCCCCATTAAGACACCCCGCAAAATAAAAATGCAAGCGAGTACAATGTCGACCATCGATCATTCACTACTATCCCAATGTATTTAATGTGATGTAAGCTCGATAAAAGCCCAAACTTTTCGCCGATAATCTTATTAATGGACTAGTAGAAGCCTGTTCTCGCGTGCACATAAAAGTTTCTCGCTCTCTATAAAAACCTTTTTTGTCATCTTCTCCCTATTTTCTCTCGATTTTTTTCTCTTCTCCATAATATCGTAAAAGATTATTGACCGATTAAATGTTATGTAATTACGATATCGCGGTCATTATTACTATAAAATATCTTTAAGACTTCTTCTCTTCTCAGTAATAGCAAGACTAGCGAGGTGAAGATTTTTTTTTCACCGGTTCAAGAAACCAGTTCGATTTGGCGGCTTTGAACGATTATCGATGTCCGATTTCTTAAGATACTATCGCGATTTAAAAGCCTCCAGCGATACTATACGCTTCGCGTATAAAATAAAACAAGCGCACATAAACGATTTATCGCTTGAATTTTATTCTGCATTTCCAATGATCATAAAATCGAAAAGAGTAATACTAGAGTAAATTTTATTATGCTTAGAAGAATCAGGTCTCTATTAGCGATATATTTTCTGATTTTTTCGTCCTTCCTCTCACTGTTTCTCTTGAATTTTATTTAAATATTGCACTAAAGATATTGAACAAAAAGATATTTAAACATTAGTACATAAAAAGAGTAAATTGATTTTTTTTGAATGTGTGTTAATTATAAGTATAGAAAATCGCATTGCTATTATAATACAATATCACAATATTTCAATAATATGTATGTATATTGATATATGATGTCGATTTGAAATTAACAAAATTTTAATATTGATTACTGTAGACTACAAAAATAAATATTTGTTATGTTTATTATTAGAGAAGAAATAAAACATATCCTTTTTCATGTATCTTTGACGCGAATCTTTCCCTGCACTATTTTGTCATATTACTTTACATATTAATTATATTCGTTTTATGCGGTAGGACTGTAATTTATTATTACGTTCAAGGCGACAACGATATCAAGCTAATCGCAATGTCTGCACCTGGCATAACGTTAGCATTTGCACGTTACATTTTTGCGGAAGAACTCGTTCGTGTAATTGCGATGGGCGACAGCCGGTTAAACGAGAATCTACATTATCATCATCATCGTTTTCGTCGAGAATCGTTTTCCAAGCCAATTTTTCCGTAAGCTAATCTCCTGCAGCGCGATATCGCAATGGTATCTTAGCCATTATCATTGGTGTCTCTATACGCACCTTCATGCGTTAATTGAGAAAGGCACTAATCTCTTTTTAATTGTCCCAGGCAGCATTTTGTGATTGTGATAAACGCGATCCGATAAAGCCGTCACAAAACATGCGCGACATTTATTTATTCGGACTATTATACTATCGTCCAAATTATGGAAGTTTTTCATGATAAAGAATCGCTCCGCCCACCTGAATTTTATTATTCTAGATATAATGTAGCCTCATAAAATTGTGAGATTTATAATATTAAACGATGTGTGTTAGCGTGGCACTGCAATCTTTCCATCAATCATAAATTTCTAAGAAGTAAAAATACGATTAAAAATAAAGCACTTTTAATGAATTGTGACATAAAAATAAATCAACGTTTATAAATTAAAAAATACAATACATTTATTTGTATTTATATTTTATACCCAATTATAGTAAATAATAAATAGTAAATAATAAAATATATAATTAGATAGTGAGCATATTAAAGCCATTGTACATTGATTTAATCTGAATGTAAAATCCAAATATTTCGAATTATAAAATACAGATTTTTTTATAAATTAGCATAATAAAATATATTAAGGATTTCATGCTTTAATCTGTTTTTATATTTATAATTTATATTAAACACATATTTTTATGTATAATTTGTTTATGATGACTTTAATGCATTGGATGCACCAATGTGCATCCAATCGAATTCGCTACAAATATTTAAAAAATTGTTCGCTTTTTAATTTGTGTAATTATGTTTAATACATCATAAAATGCAATAGAATTTAAAAAATTTTTAAAAATAAAATGAATAAAAAATGAAAAATCTTATACCCTACACTTTTTGTTTTTAGAACAAAGAATTTTCAACGCGTCTGTTTCGCAACAAAAATATCACAATGAAAGGGTTGCGCGAGTCGTAAAAGATTGGTCGATTTAAACGGAAGCTCGTTCATCGAACGCATTCATCTCGGACAATTCATCTGGGATGATCACCGACAGTGAGCCCTGTAAATTCGCCTCGGACCGGGGGCGGTTCGTTCGAGAATTGAGACGTCGCGACGCATTGTGCAACGCGTTTGCCCAAACAGAGAATAGAAATTATTGGGATCGGTGAGTGCGAGGGGAAGAGGAAACGAAGGTACATCGGGATTGAGGAGAGGAAAGGAAAGAAGAACATAACGCGTAAGCTTTGTCGGGGAACGTCGGATCGCCATTGTCCGTGCGCCATAAATTTCCCAACCGTTGGAAAATGCATTTTTCCGCTGTGCACCGGGCTTTCGTAGAGGTGCAGGTAACAGACGACTAAATCGGTCCAGTAACCGAAGGGACGGGCTGCTCTCCTTCTACGGCTCTCTGCACCTTTTATCGCACGACTCACCCTAAGTTCTTTCTTTCCCTTTCTCTCTCATGCTAACATGTATCCACTGCGTGCGTCGACTTAACATCCCGCTGCGAGATCGTAACGGTCCCAAAGTATTAGTCGCTTCCGGGGATAATGCTTGAACTTATCAAGATCGTTACTGTGTGTCAAAACCGGAAATATAGATGAATTAATAATGGCAGTTTATAATTGATAAAATTTTATTAATTTTAGAGATGCGTATTCTGTGATGCCATTAAAAATTTTATTTATTTTGTTCTTAATTGATATTGCCGGTTAAAACTTTTTAAAAACTTATTAATTTTGTATCATTTAAAACTGTGAAAATTTTCAAAATTTATTTAAATAATCTACTCATGCTCTATTATTCATTTATTTTATTTAAATCGGAATGGAGAGAGAGAGGAGAGAGAGGAGGGGGGGGGGGAGAGAAAGAGCGCCATGAGGGAAAAAGAGAAAATATCGAATAATTTTCAAATGCTTTTTCGAGATAAAAATTCGCTGTCCGTATAAATAGATTATGTAGCATTAATTTTTAGAGAGAAAAATATAGATACTAACAGTTAATGTATGACGTTTAATTTCAATGATTTATAGTTTTTTTTCGAAATGTGAACAACTTAATGATTTAAAAATACAATATAGCGAGGTACAAAAAAAGTGATATACTTATTGATTTTTTAAAATTGCGAACAACAGAAGAAAAGAAAAAAAAGAGAACAAGTCAAATTGCGATATGATTTGCAAAAAGACAAAATATTTATTAATAAAAATTATACACTTATAATGTAGAACTTTTCGTATTTAATTATATTTATTTTTATCGGTCTAAATTCGTATCATATTGTTTATAGATTTATATATTTATATAAACATATATAACTATATATATATATATATATATATATTAATAAATGTTATATATTGTATTTTCAACGCTTCCATTTAATTTATAATTTTTCAATGCATTTAAATTCTAAAAAATTTTAAATTAATTCTATAAATTTTTTATCAGTATTATTTAAAATCAGTATTATTTAAAAATAAGAATTGGATATTGCTTGATAAAATTATCAAATAAATGTGATTTCTCTTTGATTTCAAGAAATTCTATTAATTTTCTTCAGGCAAAGGAATTATTAGAAATTAATCAAGATACTCAAAGTGCATCGTCAACAAGCAACCAGAATTTTTACCGATATTATCACGTAGAAAAGGAGGTACATGTACGGTGATTGGGACCGTCAATCTGAGATTTACGCGTGGCCGGATGCCGTTTCCGCGTTGCTTGTTCCAGCTACGGTTGTTATGACTGTGAGAGGCATCAAACGCTAGCGGATTGTGGGATTTCGCGAAATGCGGGAACGAGCATGTGTTTTTTCGGACTGTCGAATTTATAGGCGCGTCGAAATCGAGCGTGGAATTGTGAAATATTTGTGCCGGCTTGACGATTGTGCGTACGAGTTGTCAGAATGATCGATCCTTTTTTTCTTTTCTATTCTTTTTATATGGTTTGGATTTTATTATAGCCAAGCATATATAAAAATGTATGCATACTATTGATTATTTCTTTATAATAGTGCTATGATACTATTGCACATATCATAATATTTTAGCATTCGCTACAACTTAAGTGTATGATAATTGCTTTGATTTGTTTAATGAATGTTCTCCTAACATTTTAATCTCACGTCTTTTTTATCTATTGCCTAAAACTTTGTATTCATTTATTACCTATCTAAAACAATTTAATATCGGAATAAAAATGTAATAATTTTGACAATTGCAGGCAAAATAGCATAGATATCCTACCAAGTTCTGCCGATATTGCTGATGCCACGTAAGTAAAATGAGTCCATGTAACTTACCTGAAATATAAAAAACAAAAAAATGTTAACAAATTTCAAAAATACAGCGACCATCATAATAGTTACCAAATTTCAGCAGTAAATAAAATAAATAAAAGATCAATCTGATCATGTTTTCGCGCTCGAGAAATAATACGTTTACATACAAACAATATGTTTAAACCAAAGAAACAGTTATATGTATTTATGTAATATTAATTATAGAAATTAAATAATTCAATACTTCAATGGTTAGGAAAATAATTGTTTATAAAATACTCTCTTCTTGAATTCAAAATTCAAAATTCATTCTTCAGGAATTCTTCAGTTCAGTTTAAGTTGCAATAAACACACGGAAAGAACGGTTTAATTAAACTATTATACATAAAATAATAACATTCAAGCTAGTTATTAGAACATCAAAACTTTTTGCAGCATTGCTCATTATACTTGAATATACATAATATAATATACAATTACTTTGATAATTCAACAAAATTATTTTCAAATCTGCTAATTTTTTAGGTACCTCATTGTTCTTTCTGTTCATGTATACTTTCAGCCTTCATATTTCATAAAATTTTCGGAAATAAAAATAGATTGCAATTCTAATAAAAAAATAGGCACAATTCTGGATATAAAAAGTGATCATTTATCACGATTGAATAACAAATAGAAAAAGAGAGAGGAAAAAATAAGCTAAAGGAAAACGGAAATGCGCATAATCCAATTCCAAGCGAAAGTGCACGATAAATGTTTGTCGTTGCTTAATGCGCCTCATCAATGCGGTGTCGCTGCAATTTGTTGAAATCCAGAATCATTGTGCCTTACGGTCGGAAGGGCACAAACTAACTTCCGCCTATTCCTGCCAACATCGTTACTGTCATTGTCTTCGTTGGTAGAAATTCATTCGCGTCATATATGTGTCGCACTTGTTGACGATTCCAAAATGATTAATATAATAGTAAAGTATGAAATTTTTTTCCAGTCACATAACGGAAGTCCGTTCTAACATAGAGAATCTATTCTTTCGATTAGGATCTACTCGAAAGATAGTATAATTTTTCCATCCATTTCGTAAATTTTATTATACATTTTTAATTATAAAAGAGTCTTCAAATTATTTGCTTAATTCATTTATTTACTTACTCTATATAAATATCATATATGTAAGTATACCATGTATATGTGGTGAAACGTAATTTCTATTCACGTAAAAATATTAAGCGTAGGTACATTGAGTTACAATCAATCTATATAAATTCAAAAATATAAATTTACAATTAAAAAAAAATTTCTATTCTAGAGAACTAGAATAGGTACTTGAACCCACAGCGGGCGATCGGTTAGTGAAAATTGATACTCAATTAGAATTTAAGCTCCTTATATAACAGGATGCACGTATTCGAGTACACCCGGTAGGTCACGTACGAGTCACGTAGTAACTCAAGAAGGTGAAAGGAGACGCGCCGTGATAGGTGAGAGAGTTGAAGAAGAGAAAAAGAAAACGATAACCTATTAGAAAGAAAGAGAGAAGATGACGAGAGGCTGGTTTATAGATGGCAAGGATGAGCGAAGCGCGCAATCGATCTCTCATCTATTGTATTACCCGATCACGTTTTACGCGCGTTGGATCGAGCTCTCGCATCGGCTCTCTCTCATCCCAGTTCTCGATTCCTCTCTCCTCTCGCTTCTCTCCGAGATTCACCGCGCGGATAACGCGAAGGGCCCCGCCGCCAGACGAGGGAACGCGTCGTTTCGCCCTTCGCTCGCTCGCGCGTGAGCGCGACACCGTCATGCACCAGGCAGAATGGACTTTCGTTACGTGACTGGAAATCCCTGTCGAGTTTACGATTACTCGTTACGTGATGGGGACGCGACCGTGACACGCACGCACATATACGTATAGATACACGCGCGACGACAATGATGACTCGAGCGCGAAATACCAGCGAGAAAGTCATAACCGATATTTCTAAGGATTCTCGAAGATGCATCGGAAAGATAAAGACACGGTGCTTGCCAGAAGTTTGATCGTTATTCCGGAATTTTCAGGTCCATTTAATCCTTAACGAGCATAATGAACGTTATCACTTTTGACACTATTACTTACAGATCGAAGCTAAAGTTGCGAACACGTACATCTATCTTTATTCAATGCTTAATTCAATGCTTCATATCATTAATTATTATATAGTTATTTGTGTATAAATGCAAGTATTAATAGAAAAAGTTTAAATAATAAATAAGACATGTAATACATTTGTATACTTAATTTATATATTAAAAGATTAACGTTGATATTATCTTATTGTTACAATGATCTAAATATATGTATATTGAGGCTGTTTTTATTTACAATAGATGAATTTTTAAGTATGAATAACGAATTTCTCATTCTTTCACGTGTTAACCTTCAGAAGACAGCGATCTGTATTTAAAATCATACAGCTTTCGATCCTTGAATAAGATTTGTTATAATTCATTGTTTCATTGTATTTTTTATTTTAAAATATGACACTATGTGTTTTAGCGCCACTATAACAAATTTCCTGTCATGTAACAGTTAACAAAAGTAATAAAGAAAGATTAAAAATGCCATGTCTCTTTGTTTTTCAATGAAAAACATCCGCGAGAGATCATTACTGAACCTTTTGCTCCCACGGCGGGATGTAAGTGGTAATAATTGATTTTTCAGCTGTAAGTATGAGCATTTATCTGACAATCTGCGGAACTCGTTTCACCGTGGATTTTATCTCCTCGCGATCATCCTCGTATAACGTTTTGTATCAGTATCACGAGAGGGCTTTGCTACGAGGAAAGCGGCTGATTGCTGCGTAAGCGTTCGAGAGAGGTCACGTAATAGCATGGTAGCGAGACGTACGGAAGGAAAGACGAAATTGTAGAAAATAATCGGTTCTCCTGTCATAAACATCGGCCCCGTCCATCAGACGCGGGGGAGGTTTAACGACGAGATTAGAGACTAGATTTCGATAAAGAATACGCATCGTTATTTTTAGTTTTTATGAAAAAATTTAATTTATTCGACGATTAGATAATTCCTAACGGGCTTTGCATACCTAATTAGCATTTCCGTATTGCAAAGGGTAACTGCTAACGATGAAATTACGAAATGGTGCGCATAAACTTGCTCGCTTCGATGAAGTCTATTAAGATCGTCGTAAACTGACTTTCACTCAGCTCGAATTACATTAACGCACATCCAGGAAAATCTCGTAAAACAGAGAATAATTTCGATACTTGATACTTTTATAATATGTCTAAGTAAATACAACCTTGGCCGTAAGTATAACGTAATTTATAGACTAAAAAAAATTATTAAATCTTAATACATTTTTTAAAGAGTAAACATTTACTTACAGTAGATAAATGTTTAGTCCATAAAAAATAATAGCTAAATCAAATTAATGATTTTTGTGCCAAATAAATATATGTTTAGATTTAGTAAATATTTACTTAGAACTATTTAAACAAATATTTATTAAAATTTAATAATTTTGTTTTCGGTATATTTATTGTATTTTCTTGAAAAAGGTGGTGATAAAAGCCAAAGGAAAACTTTGGCGAAATATTAAAACTGTTATAAGATCAAATATTATCTTTCAATAAAACTATTTTTTAATTTCTTTTTCATTAGATATAGAATGTTTATATCAGTTTGTAAAAGCGTTTTATACCTAATAATCAAGGCTGTATTATGAAAATATTAGAAAACGAGTACAATCGTTTAGAGATTATGCATACAGTTATTTAAGTGTGATAAATAAACAAAAAAAATTAATTGATTTTCTGTGGAATAGTAATCGCGAAAGCGTTCATGTTGAAATAATTGTAATTGTGTGCATGTTCGCTATGAATATGCGAGTTCAATCAAAAGCTTTCGTTCGCATGCACGCGCGCGCGCGCGCAAAGGGAAAGGAAATTTATGTGCGAAACGTGTGCGAAATCGCTCATTTAGCATGGAAGTTCCGATCGTAAATCCGAAGCGGTCTTCGTGCCGCTCTGGCTTTTTCTTCCAGCGCGATTCCGCCTGTAGTGCAATGGGGGACGAATGTTACGTGCACGTAATGACTTGAAGCAAACCCGCGTTAGCCGTTCAAAAGTGTTGATATCGGCCGACGATCTTACGAAGAGCCAGCATGTCAAAGAGTGTCAAAAAGTGTGTCACGCGAGTGAGAATGGAGCAGAAGAAACCGCCACGGCGCGTTGTCACGGCAGCAACGCTTCGCTCCTTTGTCGGAATTTGATTTGTACGTAAAAGGTTTCAATAATTCATATCGCAGAATTTCATCCATATTGTAATCTAACGATTAAGAAATTCATGAGCTTTCATGAAAAATCATAAATTTCTATAACCAGACTACTCACTTCGATTATTTTGTGAAAGAGACAAAATGATATCGAGAAGTCCTTGTTTATGCTCACCTATACATACGTATACATATATTGTTTGTGAACATACGTGATCTTAGTGTATCAGTGTTATGCAATATGTGTGAGAATGGATACAAATCAACTACAAATGCTTCAACTGCAAATGTTTCAACAAGATATTCTTCGAAGCATTAATTTACTAATCAAAAGAATTAATTTAATTAATTGACCAATCAAAAAATGCTTCAAAACATTTTAATATCACATCGATCATATCTTACATATACAATGAGCAGGTACACATAGAAATAGGTAGTCTCTATTCGATATAATGATGCGACGGCAATGTGAGCAGTCTAGTAATGGAGGTCTGTATGGAAAATTGTATAATCATTGTGATTTTTTATGACCAACGTCGAAGGTGTGTTTAGAGATAAACACATATGCATTGTTAAAATGCGTCTAAACTTATGTACAAGATAAAATCCCTTTTTAAAGATAATGCGAGGGGGAAAGTGCTCCCCTTTTTTTTTGAGGGGAAATTATGTACCTATCATTAATTTTATTAGTACGTGACGGAAATAACAGAGAAACCTTGTGCTGTGCTCTTCGGACTTCTTTTCAAAAGAAGAATTTAAGGGACACATGGAGAGTCTCGACCCTTCTTTCCGTTTATTTTTTTTTCCCATAACCGTTCCATGAAAGATATTATAATGTGAGAGCTATTTGGTCCAGTAAGTACAAACGTTAATTGGTACAACGGTGGCGCCCGCAGGTATAATAAAAAAAGAAAGGAAGAGCGGGGATGAAAGTTTTATCGCGTTTTTCTAATAAAGTGCGGTACAAAGAACCGCAGCGCTTTCATGCTAACGCGATGCAAGTGCAGCCAGTTTCCATTTAAAAGGCTCTTTTTGCGGCAAATTCGAGTCGCTTTCGTTTGTGCTTCTGTTGTAAAAACTTTAAAGCTCGTAAAATAAATGTTGTGCATATATTGGTGAAGTCCATCTTCTAAATTAAAAGCGGTCCATAAAGATATTTAATACAAAAATATAAAATCTAATGTGACATTTAATTATTAATAGATATAATTAATGTCTATATTCGATATCGAATACATTAAGATTATATTTACATATTTTATCGACAAAAAATATGCGAAACTTTCTTCAAAAATAGATTATTAATTTTTAATTAGTAGTTAGTATAAATAGGTACTATAAATCTTTGATGGTTATATCAACTGTCTCTAACAACTGTCAAATGTATTTCTTATTAGTACAGTAAAAGTAAAATGTAAAAGATTAGAGACAATTTTTGCGATCATAATTTTGAGGATTATTCCATAAATAACGTCCATTTTTCAATTATACAACGGCCAAGCAAGTATACGCGATTACGAGAGCAGAATGTGAGAATATCTTGCTCCAAATAGCAAGCTTGAAATTGCAGCCGGAAGGAGCTCGCTATAATTCAAGACGGAGCGAGCACCTGTAATTTTTCATGGACCACCTTCTAAATCGCAGTCTCGACTCGTCGGTTGAAAGACACGTGACAGCGGCCTTAATTCCGCTTTCATTAACGGGACCGTTTACACCCGTGGTTCGCCGGGAAGTGTTCGCTGTGCGCTGTGCTTTGCGTCAGGACAAATAGTATGCGGCATTATAATATTTCTTGGAGATGATTCTACGAATGGTATTAAATGACGAAGGAAAGGATGAAGATAAGCAAAAGATAGTGGGAATGGGAGAGCAGGAGAAGGGACGGAAGCAAGTCGCCCCGGGCCTCCCTTAAAATGCGAGGGAGAGGCCCACCTCTATGCTCAAATTCCTCTTCGCCCTTCACCTCGTTTAGTCATCGCCGCGGGACAACGGCGTGGCGGCAGCTTACCATGTGCATTTTAATTACGACATTAAGTCCAGGTCTCGTTTCGAGACGCAGCATGCGAATACGCGAGAGAAGGCGACGAGATTTCATAGTGAACAGATTAACGGAGGTCACACAGGTTGACTGCACTTATTGAACTTTGGTATCACTCGAATAGAGCGCTGTAGATAAAATGATATTACAATCGAGAAGTTTGACTATTACGTTAATTTCCAAGATTTTGTGCAAGACTACATAGAAATTTCTAGCGTAATTTTCGATGTTGAGTCCAAATCTGCCATGGAAATATTTCCATCAGGATCACTGCGATTTTTTAAAATACAATAAGCAAAAACATTTTTTTTTTCAATATATATATATATATATATATATATATATATATATATAT
>NW_012130160.1:193655-198877 GCF_000143395.1 Atta cephalotes | reverse complement strand
TTTTTATTTAACCATTTAATTTGCTGCAGCAATCAATCTTTTCTTTCAATGTAGTATAACTATTAGCTGCATTCAGTTTCGACGCTTATATGTTATCTTCTATCTTTATCACTCATTACTTGTGGAAGGAAGCTTACTCATTACATAAAATGAAGCTTATAGCGCATCAAAACCGAACATAGCCTAAATAATGATACTAATATACTTAAACTATTATCGAGAATTCCGTTCCTATCGATTTGACTAAATAAGGCTCTTTTCGTTTATTTGTATTGCTCTATTTATTGATTTACAATATTCCTTAAAGATAACGACTGATGTTCCTCTACAAAATTAACGTTTTTAATTTCAATTCTTTACTTAATCGGGATTATTTGTTTCATGCTGTTTCCTGCTATTTTCAAAGCTGCGTCGGAGTACAAATCGTTTCATAATTTATGCGTAATGTCTCGCAATGAGATGCATAGCTGCGAATCGTGGACGATCTAATACGCGAAATTATGGTGCTATAAAAGCCAGAGAAAGCGGCGTAGAAACAGAGACAGGAAGAAAAAGAGACGAGTAGAACGAGATCGCGACTATGAAAGCGGGGAACGTTTTCGACGACCATTGAGTCCGCATTGCGCGGGTTAGCTTCCTTGTAATTTCGTTTACGTCGGAAAACAACTGTCTCGCTCGCATTTTTCCTTTGTTTCATTTTTTTTCTCCTTCGTACATTCTCGTTCGCTCTTTGACTCTATCTCCATCCTCTTGTACTTCCTCATCCCTTCCCTTTCTCGCTATGCCACAATTACAAATTATCTGCAATTTCGTCTGTCCCCGGGCGTTCGTGCTTCGCGACTCGTCTTTAAAAAAAAATCCTTTTTAAACTAATCGGCTCAGCGCCGCGACGTCGAAACACACGTCACGTATCGAGGCTTACAAGTACAATTTGTGTATCAATTTTGTATTTGCCACGAATTAATTCTTGATATGAAGTCTAACATTGGTTTATTAAAAAATAAATATTTAAAAAGTAATTAAGGAAAAAGTATAGAATATATTTTTATCTAATATTACAATAGAATGTGCCTACACATTTTTACATAAAGTGTTGTCACGCACGAAATGCAACGTAATATTTTAATGAAAAGAAAATAGACAACTGTCCTTTTATTAATTTTATTCAGAGCAAGGTAAAAGTGTGCTACAAGAGACGGCTTTAAACTAACTATTTCAGATTGAGAGGATTCCTTTTCTTCAATCGAAAGAAAAGGAATTTTAGTTAGTTAAATAAAGATCAATAACGAGATGCTTTCGAAAAATATAAATAAATAAAAGATTCTTATTCTGTAATAACGTGTCGATGTCATTACATTATTGTTGCTGAAATAATTCATGCGCTTAAGAATACTATGACTACATCAATAACACAATTTGATGATTGATTAAATGTAGAACTGTATATTTATATAATGTAACCATTGAACTACAACTTTTTTATGACTATACTCTATATATGTATGTGTGTGTGTGTGTGTGTGTGTGTGTGTGTGTGTGTGTGTGTGTGTAGTGAGAGAGAGAGAGAGAGAGAGAGAGAGAGAGAGCGCAAGCGTATCAACTCAAAAAGAAAGTATGCATTAGTTACTAAAAAGAACAGATGGTGCAAATATAAGTTGACCAGATTACCGACTGAACATTAATAAAAAAAATCATTTTCAACAAGTGCACATGTTTTGTAAAAATGGTAAAAACTATCGTTAAGAGTTACAAAATAGAGGCCTTGTACAATGAGATTTTAAGATTAAATTTAAGCTTTAAGTCTTAAGCTGTAAGAAATTAATCAATCATGGATGCCAATCACATTAAATATGAGAAGAATAATCGATTATAATTGGTCAATTTCTTTGTATGATTTAAGACTTAAAGCTTAAATTTTACCCTTTAAAATCTCAATATAAACACCATTTAAAAAAAAAAGAAAAGAAGGCTTAATATATGATATAAACATTGTAAACATTTGTTTGTATAGGACTAGTAATGAATTGTGGATTGAAAATTTGGGAAACTGTTCTAGATAAAAATAGGTAAATGAGTGATGAGGTAAAAGTCTAAGCAGATAATAAAATCAAGGTTTAGTAGAATATTTTATTAGGGTATATATTGTTCGTTGAGAAAACTGTTTGTAAAGGATTTAAGAATACGTGCGGTACGTAACATTGCTTGTGAACATAAGAGGAAAATATGTAAAATATTTCTGCATTTAAAACACTAGAGTTTCATTCGCATAAAGAATATATCATGAAAGAAGTCAGAAAAGAAAGCATACGATTGTATAAAAAATCCTTGAAGTAATCTGTTTTAATGCATGTTGCATGAGAGAAGAAGGAATGGTTTGAAAGAAGAAAAAAGAGTAGTTGGCAGTTACTCCACAGAACTCACGTAATTCAAGGAAAATCACTGTTGCTAATCGCAATGTAGTTTCTTCTCGTATCGTATTTCTACGTTAAGCTCCGCAAGTAATATATAAGTTTCTTATAAACCAAACCGCGTTAACTGATAAGTAAATGCCGAATATTCTATGACGTTATTACCGTCGCTTTTTAGTACCTTCATCGCGAAAGCAATAAAATCGCCTCATGTGGGAAAACGCGTGGTCGATTTAGACAGTATTCTAACGAAAGCCGGCTCTTTCTTCTTTTTTCCCTTTCTTTCTCTCTTTTACTCTTTCTATCTCTCTCTCTTCCTCTCGCCCGCACCGACCGAAAAAACGACCAGCAAGCTCGAAGATGGATAACCGGACATAATGAAGAATAAAGCTCGCGCCGCGTGCACGTTGAACTGAAAACTCTTTTAAAAAATGATCTCCAGTGTACGCGGACCACCTAGGTAGCAAAAGGAACGCACAGGTACGCATACTCGGCAGGTGAGTCGAGCGGCGTTCATCCTCGACGATCGCGCCTTTACTTAGACAAGGATCAACGTTCAGTCAGGATACCAATCGATACCCCATACGCGATTGCAAAAGAAAGAAACACTTTTTAATATGAGACTACAAAAGTTTTATCATTAACTCTTTCCTGAAATATCATATTTTCGAGAGACGATAGATACCAAATTAAAGTTCTTTTAATTTGTATCCAAAATTAACGTTCTGTATTGACGCGAAGAAAAAAGAAAAAGACAAATTTTTTATTTAATCCTTAACACACAATGAGTTAATTGTATCTTGCATATTTTCTTGTCTTTGAAATACTAGAAGCCTGATTAAATAATAGTCTTACAGTTTCTTTCTTTTTTACACTCGTACAAATACTTTCTAAAGATGTTAAAATATATGAAAAATCATTTAATCCTTGTATATTATAAAAGTGATGAAAATTAATCCAGGTATGACCTATCGTGTATAGTAAAAGATCGAAAAATCATCGTAAAGGATTAATAATATGATATTATTTTAATATGATTAAATATCATAGAAAATTGTAACCTTAGTGAAAAAAAATCATTATTTTCAAACCTGAACTACAAGCCTCAATGCCTCAATTAACAAATGTTTAAACTAATAAGATACAGTAAATTAGCGTATAATGTTATATTATAATTTTAAAAAATTAAAAACTTTTGTTAAGATATAATTAAGATGATATACAAAAAAATATTATTTTTGACAATTTTATCGAAATAACTGTTTTTAATAATGTTACAGTTAGGATATATTGAAGATATATTTGGGGATTACACTGACTCAAATGACAAGATACCACTTAATGGACCTACTTTTCGGCCCTCGACATGGCTCAATTCCGGACAAAATAAAATGATTATCCCTAATCCGAACGGATTGATACAAGATGGCAATTCGTACACGTAATTACTAAAGGCGTCCCCCAAATCCCAGGAAATGTCCAAATAGCGGTAGTGGCGGAGATTAAAATATCTGTTTGAGGAATGTCCGTAGCAATCATGGTTGAAAGGTGCGCAAATACAAGTCGGCAATCCAGTTCGAGGCCTTTCCTGACAGATAATGTGTAAATTATGAGTCGATAAAAAAGCATATGCAGGAGGGAACGCGGAAAATAAATAAGAACCGCGTAGGGATTAAAAAGCAATAAAGCCGGATTGCGAGGCTGTCATTAGATAACCTATTATCCGAATTTAAATCAAAGATAGATAAAGATAAAAAAACGAGCGACTATCGTATTTTTTTACGATCGCGAAGACGAGCGCATAGCGATCGTTGCGTCGTCTTTCATGAGAAAATTATGATGCATGTGCATCTCTTCCAAACCGTATCTCCTTCTCTTCCTTTCCATATCGTGATAGCGATATGAACATTGTGCGAATTCAACACCGCTTACGATAACGTTCGTCCGTAAAGGGCAAATATAAAAATAATGATAATAATACTACGAGAAAATCGCTGGCTAATTTATATATACAAAATGTTTTTAACTTCAATATATAATTAGTATATATCTTTTTATTATTTAAATGTTTGTAAATTCTAAATTGATGGTTCTATTATTTCATTCTATATTTGTGGTTATCGCTTAACGCGGTTACTTGCTTCATATAACGCGGAAAACATTTGCGCAATTATCCGTAATAATTTGCACAAGGTGTGAGACAAAAGGTACAATACAGGAAGAAAAAGAGCAAGAACAGGTCATTCACGCTTAGATCATCAACCCTGGTGATCTATTTTTCCCGATGACGAGATTGACATCCTTTTTTGATACCCCTGTCAATTTGTCAAGCAAGAAAAAATATTCATGTTCTGAAAAATATGCAGATTTTTTTCATTTATTAATATGATGTTTAGAGGATATTCAGCGTGAAACGTGATTGATAGGTAACAAAACTATTCAGAGATTAACATATTTCTTTCCTTTCTTCTCAACGGACTAAGAAACCTGATCGGCACGACGCCAGATTTATCAAAATATCCACGGCGAAAAGAAAATCTAGTATGAGAGGGAGGGAAGGGTTGAGGAATGAATTTCGTGCTTCTCTCACCTCCTTCTTCTCCATCGTCGTGGTAACTGTTTAATTATGTAATCGCGAATTTACATAATTGGGTTGGGCGCCCACTCGCTCGGTCCCGAGGGAAAGGTGGGAGATGTCTAACCGAGCACAAAAGAAATATTAAAGCTGAATTTCCATCCGCGTTGGCGTCAGGCTTCCAACAAGCACTCTATTGTTGTATAATTTCGGTTGCATCTCCTGTGTGCGTGTACGTG